>NC_042619.1:153616925-153711500 GCF_901001135.1 Rhinatrema bivittatum
AAGTGAGCTTTTGAAAATTGCTACAATAGTATGTCACATTTACACATGCAATTCTTTTGAAAATTCACCTACATATAGATCGCAAATATGAAGTTCCTGAGGTTATTACTAATACAAGACATCCACAACTATTGCAAACTACTGTTAAAGAGAGAGCTCAAGACCTTTTGATGTATCAACAGTAGGAAAATATGAGACCACCTAAGTACCTAAAAACCTAAAATAGTTTGTATTATCTAGTAAGAATGTATTTTATTGAAGAAAATAAATTCAGGAATAAAATTGATGAACACGTGCTAAATCTATAGGTATACCAAACTGACTTGAGAACCTTTCCTAAAGAAAGAGGTCAGATATTGGAAGGATCTAAAGATGAACTGCAGACATACACTCAAAATTCATTTCAGGTATCCAGAAATCAATCAACCAGTTTCCGCAGATCCATTTTGGATTTTTTTCCAGATTTTTCTTCAGCTCCATGTGGAAAAATCCCATGGCTACTTGGTTAATCTGTAGATTGCATTAAACTTAGGGCATCATTTATCAAAATACTATATGGCGTTTTTGCATGCGTTAAGGCATTTTCACATGTATTAAGCACCTTTAATGCATGCAAAAATACCTTTAATGCATGTGAAGGCACCATAACGCATGGTGCGATGCAAATCAGAAAAAAGAGGAAGAGTTGGGGTGGGATTTGTGGACAAGTGGGCTGGCTTTACAATGGGCCAGATTATTAATATTATGTGCATAGGTACATTTGTGCGTGCTACCCGGCATGCACAAATGTACACCAAATTTTATAACATGCGTGCGCTGCCGCACGCATATTATAAAATCCTGGGTCAGCACATGCAAGGGGGTGCATACTTGTGCACCTTGCACATGCCGAGCCCTAGGGGAGGCCCGATGGCTTTCCCTGATCCCTCCAAGGCCACTCTGAAATCAGAGCGGCCTTGACGGGAACTTTTTTTTTGTCCCCCCCCCCACCTTTCCCTCCCTTCCCCTATCTAACCCTCCCCCCAGCCCTACCTAAATCCACCCCACCTTATTTCATTGAGTTATGCCTCTGAAGGGGACCAAAAAAAAAGTTCCCTCCAAGGCCGCTCCGATTTCGGAGCGGCCTTGGAGGGAACAGGGAAAGCCATCGGGCCTCCCCTAGGGCTCGGCGCACGCAAGGTGCACAAGCGTGCACCCCTTTGCGCGCGCCAACCCTGGATTTTATAACATGTGCGCGCATGTTATAAAATTGGGTGTACATTTGTACACATGGTCCTTAAAAGGGAAGGTCCCAAAAAGCACGAATGGTGACATAAAGATAAAACTATATTTGAAATCTTTGTGGTTGCAATTTGCCCATATCAAAAATCGACCTCAATTTAAAAAATTGACCTCAATTAAAAATTGTTCAATGCTTTATAAATGTGTCTACAGTTATCTGTATGGCAATCTGTAAATGTTGTACCTTAGATATGTATCTATTTTTGGACTCAGGTTGGCTGGAACAGCTATGAGCTTGTATGACAAATTTGTCTTATCAAATACAATCCGCTAGGGATGTGCAGACAAAACGTTTATGTTCATAAGTCCATAAGTCGAAGGTGAGGGTCAATTTCGGTCAATATGGACATATGTAGAATTCCATAAGTTGAGGCTATGTCCATACGTGCACCGGTTCCCTAAATAAAAATTTAAACCCCTCACTCTCCATAATCCCCCCCCCCAAGATTTACCAAAACTCCCTGGTGGTCCAGCGGGGAGTCAGGAAGCCATTCCTGTATTCCTTTGCGAGGAGCACGTGACGTCCGCGTCACGTCGGAGTGACGCGGACGTCACCTGATTCACCGCGCCTCCGCTCCCGGACCCCCATTGGACCCAACCGGAACTTTTGGCCAGCTTGGGGGGGCCTACTGACCCCCCCAAGCTGGCCAAAAGTTCCGGTTGGGTCCAACGAGGGGTCTGGGAGCGGAGGCGCGGTGGAACACGTGACGTCCTTGTCACTCCGACATGACGCCGACGTCACGTGATTCACCCTGCCTCCGCTCCCGGACCCCCCGTTGGACCACCAGGGAGTTTTGGTAAGTCTTGGGGGGGTCAGGAGGGTGGGGGGTTTAAGTGTTTATTTAGGATCAACGATCGCGATTTCCAACTTATTCAACATAGCTATGTTGAATAAGTTGGAAATCGCGATCGTTGCACCTCATCACTTTTTTAAGTTAAAAAAAAAAAAGTTGCGTTTTACATATGCATTCAAAATGAATGCACTCCCCTACAATCCGCTGTGGCACTAATTCTAAAAAAATGTATATGAAATCATTATTAACCATGTACTTAAAATGTTACTTAAATAAAAACATATTTTCTTATACATGGACTGACCTTATTGTTTTAATAGCGAATCATTATTTAAGTAATGATGAAGTAGTTGATGATTTCCTTAAAAAGTGGGAGCATACTATTAGCATTAGTAAAAGTCTCATCAGAAGCTCCTTACACGCCTCAACCTTATTGGACTATTGCCGGTATAAACGTATACCAAGAGGACTGCACATTAACAAACCTCCGAGCATGTATCGCAAAGATTCAGAATTCTTAAATTGTTGGGAAGCAATTCTTAACAAATGCTCTCTGGACTTAATGATATTGGTGATCAAAACATCTAGAAAAAGAGAAGGGAAACTCAAAAGTGAACTCGACACCGAATTGGAATATTTGAAGAAACATGATTTATGTTTTGATATCATTCATGAGGATTATAAGAAAAATGTTGACAGTTTCACCAAAGAATTAAAAACTACCAAGTTTGACAAATTCAAACGCGATGAAACTGATTATAAGAATAATCGTGTCTACTCTTGGCAATATTCTAATAAACAGATACAGAGAAACAATGATTATACTGGGGTAGATTTTAAGAAAATGTGCCTTCGCGTACTTTTGTTGGCGCACCAGGCGCCAACAAAAGTACGCTTGATTTTAGTAGATACGCGCGTAGCCGTGCGTATCAGCTAAAATCCAGGATCGGCGCGCGCAAGGCTGCCGATGTCGTGTAGGTGGCACGCGCCGAGCCGCGCAGCCTGCCACCGTTCCCTCCAAGGCTGCTCCGAAATCGGAGCGGCCTCGGAGGGAACTCGCTTTCGCCCTCCCCTCACCTTCCCCTCCCTTCCTCTATCTAACCCACCCCCCCGGCCCTATCTAGACCCCCCCCTTCCTTTGTCGGGGGATTTACGCCTCCCGGAGGGAGAAGTAAATCCCCACGTGCCAGCGGGCCGCTAGAGCGCCGAGACGCGACCTGGGGGCGGTTCCGGAGGGCACGGCCACGCCCCCGGACCGCCCCCGGCTGAAACCACGCCCCCGGGCCAGCCCCCGAAACGCCACGTCCCGCCCCCAAAACGCTGCACCGATCCAACACGCCCCCCGACACGCCCCCGACATGCCCCCCTCAAAAATCCCCGGGACTTACGCGAGTCCCGGGGCTCTGCACGCACCGGTAGGCCTATGGAACATAGGCGCACCGGCACGCAAGGCCCTGCTCGCGTAAATCCGGGTGGATTTACGCGAGCAGGGCTTTTAAAATCCGCCCCACTAAGAATAGGATTGAGATAATTAATGACAGAGAGGAAATAAATGATAAAGGGCTTCCCAACAGTCCTAATATGGATAGGAATGCTAAGCGTGTACGGAGTAATACTGATTTAGATATTGATTCATCAGTGCCCTTATTTACCACTGGCACAAAAGATTGACCATTTAGAAGAATACACGAGATAGGAAAGTTCTGGAGGAAAGACTCAATTAGAGATGAAGTTATTGAGCCTAAACATCAACTTCTTTTTTCAGAGGAAGAGGAGAGTGGAGAGGGAGTTTCAACAGCCGATTTCAGACACACCAGGACCGTAGATTTCAGAATCAGAACTAGGATTAATGAACACTAAAATGATTATTAATATATCTTCAAGAATCCTTAGTAATGATGAAATCAGCACATTGAACAAAGGCTTGTCATTCATCCCAACCCATTCTTATAATTTATTCCGCACCAAGGTGGTTATTTAAATTCACACGTAAATTAAGGATTATTGAATTTTTTTCAAAAACTAAAACCAAATACATAGATACATCAATAGTGAAAAAGCTCAGTACATGGATACCCCCTGGTGTAGTCAATCTGGTAATACATACATATGAAACTCTAATACTACAAGAAATCAAGAAACTTGAAAAGAAAGGAACTAATAAAACATTTTTCAATATGACCAAGAAAGAGAAAGAAGCTATACATAATTTGAGAAATGATCTAAACATAACTATCAAACCAGCTGACAAAGGTGGATCAATAATAATAATGGATACTAGTAAATATATCAAAGAGATCGAACGACAGGTTTCAGATCAATCCTGCTACCTTAAATTGAACAGCAATCCAACAATCACCATTAAGAAAGAGATTGACGATTTATTACTGATTGCAAGTGATAGAGGATTTTTGACCACCAAAGAATTGCACTTTCTTAAAGTAGATAATCCTATTATGCATACCTTATATGTATTACCAAAGGTATACAAATCAATAACAGAACCACCAGGCAGACCCATAGTCTCTGCAATAGGATCATTACTGGAACCCCTCTCTACCTTCATAGATACCTTTCTCAAATCTAAAGTAACTGAGACACCATCCTTTATACATGATTCTTCACATGTTATCAATACTCTAGAAACAATTGACAATATGACTGATGAGACTATAATGGTGACATTTGATATAGAGGCTCTATATACCAACATTCCCCAGCTAGCAGGTTTAGAAATTATTACCCATCAACTAGAAAAACGCACTAAACATAAACGTATTCCAAGTGAGTTTTTGATCAAATTAGCAGAAATAGCATTAACAAAGAATCTTTTCTGTTTTTATAAAAACATTTTCCAAAAGATCAAAGGTGTGGCCATGGGGTCTACGATGGGGTCTACGATGGCCCCATCAGTAGCTAACTTATATGTAGCTAAGGGCCTTATTTTCTAAAGTATCACAGGCCTGCGATACTTTAGGTAATGAGTGGAGGGCCAAAACGGGGGCAGTCCTGCGCTAGTCGGCAATGATCGCACCGCCGTGGTGCAATCACTGCCGGTTTCGCACCCAATAGCGCCACCATAGAAGGTGTAGCTATTGGGCACGAACTAGGATGCAAAAAGGGCCTTACCTTTTCGTCGTCCCCGGCGTCTTCACGGAGTCGGCCCCGGTGAAGCCCTGACTCCTCCTCTTCTGGGGCTGACTCCCCCCCCCCCCATCTTGGTATCGCATGCGATCCGTCTGGAAAATAAGGCCCTAAATTTGAAAAATATTTTTTTGACAGACCATGAGTTTAAAGATAATATCATATGGAAAAGATTCATTGATGATGGTTTTTTTTTTTATTGTGGAAAGAGAGTTCAGAATCTCTGGAAACAATCTCTGGAAACAATTTAAAATTCACCATGCTTTTTAACAAAAAATCTATTCCATTTCTAGACATTAGGATTAGCAAGGTTAATGGCTTATTCATCACCGATATATACAGGAAGCAGATGGACACAAATAAGTTACTAAACTATAAGAGTTGTCACAACAAATATTTGTTGAAGAATTTATCATACTCGCAATTTTTGAGGTTACGGAGACTCTGTGCTAGTGATTCCATTTTTCACAAATGAGCAGTAGAAATGAAGCAAAGGTTTATGGAGAAAGAATATCTGATTAGACATTAGGGATGTGAATCATTTTAGGACGATTAAAATTATCGTCCGATAATTTTAATATCGTCTTAAACCGTTATGGAACACAATACAATAGAGATTCTAACGATTTATCGTTATAAATCGTTAGAATCGTGAGTCGGCACACTAAAACCCCCTAAAACCCACCCCCGACCCTTTAAATTAAATCCCCCACCCTCCCGAACCCCCCCCCCCCAAATGACTTAAATAACCTGCGGGTCCAGCGGCGGTCCGGAACGGCAGCGGTCCGGAACGGGCTCCTGCTACTGAATCTTGTTGTCTTCGGCCGGCGCCATTTTCCAAAATGGCGCCGAAAAATGGCGGCGGCCATAGACGAACACGATTGGACGGCAGGAGGTCCTTCCGGACCCCCGCTGGACTTTTGGCAAGTCTTGTGGGGGTCAGGAGGCCCCCCCCAAGCTGGCCAAAAGTTCCTGGAGGTCCAGCGGGGGTCAGGGAGCGATTTCCCGCCGCGAATCGTTTCCGTACGGAAAATGGCGCCGGCAGGAGATCGACTGCAGGAGGTCGTTCAGCGAGGGTTCCGGCGCCTCGCTGAACGACCTCCTGCAGTCGATCTCCTGCCGGCGCCATTTTCCGTACGAAAACGATTCGCGGCGGGAAATCGCTCCCTGACCCCCGCTGGATCTCCAGGAACTTTTGGCCAGCTTGGGGGGGGCCTCCTGACCCCCACAAGACTTGCCAAAAGTCCAGCAGGAGTCCGGAAGGACCTCCTGCCGTCCAATCGTGTTCGTCTATGGCCGCCGCCATTTTTCGGCGCCATTTTGGAAAATGGCGCCGGCCGAAGACAACAAGATTCAGTAGCAGGAGCCCGTTCCGGACCGCTGCCGTTCCGGACCGCCGCTGGACCCGCAGGTTATTTAAGTCATTTGGGGGGGGGGTTCGGGAGGGTGGGGGATTTAATTTAAAGGGTCGGGGGTGGGTTTTAGGGGGTTTTAATGTGCCGGTTTTGCGATTTTACGTTTTTTTGATTTTTTACGATTTTTCACGATTTTTCACGATATTTTACCCCCCCAAACGGCAACAATACGATTCCCTCCCCCTCCCAGCCGAAATCGATCGTTAAGACGATCGAGGACACGATTCACATCTCTATTAGACATATAGATAGTGGCTATAAGAAAGCTTTAGAACACAAAAGATCGGATCTGCTTACAATCAGGTCAATACAGTAAAGTTCGCGGGAGAGCGGGCGAGCGCCCGCTCTCCTGGCGCATGCACAGGCCAGTGTCCTGTGCGCGTGATACAGTAAAACAAAATATTTAAATGAGGACCCACGGTAAAAAGAGGTGCTAGGGACACTAGTGCCTCTTTTTGGACAGGAGCAGTGGCTGTCAGCGAGTTTGACAGCCAACGCTCAATTTTGCCTGCGTCAGTTCTCGAGCCCGCTGACAGTCACGGGTTCAGAAACCGGACACCGGCAAAATTGAGCGTCCGGTTTTCAACCCGCGTGCCGTGGGCTGATTTTTAATTTATTTTTTTTTAATTTTTAACTTTTTTTAACTTTTTGGATCTCCAACTTAATATCACTATCGCTATGATATTAAGTCAGAGGGTGCACAGAAAAGCAGTTTTTACTGCTTTTCTGTGCGCTTCCCCGGTGCCTGCAGAAATTAACTCCTACCTTTGGGTAGGCGCTAATTTCTTAAAGTAAAATGTGTGGCTTGGCTGCACATTTTACTTACTGTATTGCGCGGGAATGACTAATAGGGCCATCAACATGCATTTGCATGTTGCGGACACTATTAGTTTCGGGGGGTTGAACGTGCGTTTTCGATGTGCTATTCCCCTTACTGAATAAGGGGTAAAGCTAGCGCATCGAAAACACACATCCAAATGCGGGTTAACAGTGCGCTCCGACGGAGCACACTGTACTGTATCGGCCTGAAAGAGAGATAGAAAAACAACAAACCATATAATATGTCCATTTACTTACTCACATATGTCACATAACATCATTTCTAATTTAAAGAAGTATTGGCCTATCATACAGGCACTAAAAAGGTTTTAAAGATAGAGAACTGATGGTGGCAAATAAACGTGACAAAAATCTAAAAGATATATTAGCTCCATTGGCATTACCTATGAATTCAGTTCAAGACATCAGGCCACCCGGTCACTGCCCATGTGGAAAATGCTCTGTTTGTAAGGTAAATCTTCAAACAGATCAGTTGAACATACCTAGACAGCAGAGATGCTTTAAACTCAATACTTTCACTAACTGCAAAAGTAAGGGGTTAGTATATGTAGCTATTTGTCCATGTAATAAGTTATATGCAGAGAAAAACAATCAGAGAATTCAGCAAAAGGATAACATCAACCACCATGCAACTTCTAAACCATTAGTAGAACACTCCATAGCGTACAATCATACGTTTGATTACAAATTTTGTGTCATTCAGAAACCTACATTAAATTGGAGAGGAGGAAATTTAGATCGTTTGCTATTACAATTAGAACAGAAATATATATATGAATTCGATACCATGACTCCTAATGGTTTTGAATGCTGAAATTGATTATTCTGTTTTTTTGTAGGAGTTCTGATCTTTGTTTTAAATATCATCCTGTTTCAATGATTTTATCTTTATGTTTTCAGTTTGCCTATTTAACCTTTATAACTCATACAGTTTTCACGTTTTAGTCACATTAGCATACATTATTTTTACACTCAATTGGTTTTTAATATAATTTGTTTTATGCTTTTTAAACCTTAATATTTTTTATCTTTGGACCAGGTTTTTACATGATTTTTAAGCAGTAGCTTTAGTTGATCACATTAATTATTTTTTACATTCCAAATATTTTTTTATACCCCTTTAGATCAGGTGGGACATTCATGTTTTACTTATTGTAACCAGCATTCACAATAGTAAGTTTCACGTCAGAGACATACCCCTAGCATGACTGACAGATGTGGATACTGCCTCTTGGTTTTAAAAGTTCAATTATAAATTATTTTAATTAACATACCCATCTAACATCCTCTTGTATTGAGATGTTTTATTATACGAGGCTTAAAATATTGCTCCCGGTATTTTTTTATTTTTTTGTTTTTTAATCTGCAATTTGATTGACAACCTTTTTGCCGCCAAAAATTTGTTTTTATAAAAAAATGGTTCAGTGTTAGAGTTTCAATGGTTGTTAGTGCAAGTGGAGATGACAATCCAGATGTGAAGCATAAGAAAATTTTTGGATTAAGTTTTTTCATAGCGTGGCGAGCTGTTATTGTTTAAGAAATACATACTACAATGTTTAAGATGATTTGGAAATACCGCTTTAGTTTAAATATTATTTTTACTTTATACCCTTGAGTTCACAGTATTTGTTGCATGATTTTAGTACACTGTATTATTTTGATGGGCCAGTCGTTATCGCTATCTCAAGAGTATCTCAGAGATTTTATATATACAGCTCTGTTTTAGAGATCATATTTTACACCGATGGGGAAGTTTAATGCAGTCTAGTAATCTAATCCCTTCATTATAGATGTTGACTATATATAGTACATTTTCTGCGTAAAATTTTGATTATGTTTAAGTAGCACAAACATTAAAATATTTTTGAATCCCTTCACTCCCCGTAGTTGAAGTTTATACATTAAGGGGCGGATTTTCAGAGCCCTGCTCGCGTAAATCCGCCCAAAACCGGGCGGATTTACGCGAGCAGGGCCCTGCGCGCCGGGAAGCCTATTTTACATAGGCCTCCCGGCGCGCGCAGAGCCCCGGGACTCGCGTAAGTCCCGGGGTTCTCCGAGGGGGGCGTGTCGGGGCGTGTCGGGGCGTGTCGGGGGCGTGCCCGGTCGTCGCGGCATTTCGGGGATTGTCAGCAGCGTTTCGGGGGCGGGTACGGGGGCGTGGCTACGGCCCGGGGCGGTCCGGGGGCGTGGCCGCGCCCTCCGTACCCGCCCCCAGATCACGGCCCGGCGCGCAGGATGCCCGCTCGCGCGCGGGGATTTACGCCTCCCTCCGGGAGGCGTAAATCCCCCGACAAAGGTAAGGGGGGGTTTTAGACAGGGCCGGGTGGGTGGGTTAGGTAGGGGAAGGGAGGGGAAGGTGAGGGGAGGGCAAAGGAAAGTTCCCTCCGAGGCCGCTCCGATTTCGGAGCGGCCTTGGAGGGAACGGGGGTAGGCTGCGCGGCTCGGCGCGCGCCGGCTATACAAAATCCATAGCCTTGCGCGCGCCGATCCAGGTTTTTAGCAGATACGCGCGGCTCCGCGCGTATCTACTAAAATCCAGCGTACTTTTGTTTGCGCCTGGAGCGCAAACAAAAGTAGGCTATTCGCGCGCCTTTTAAAATCCGCCCCTAAATATTGGGAGCATATATACAAAACTATTTTAGATATGGGCCATGCTCCCTGTTGAAGATATACTATTCAACTGTGTTTTAAAAGAACATTGGTATAGCCCTTGAAGTTTGGCTTCAGTTCTCCATTCACACACATCTCACATGCAGTTATATGAGTTCTGAGCTTTATTTTCGTGTTACATGTGAGCTTTTTCCTTATTGATTTATTTTTCCACAAAATTCAAGTAGAAGAATAATAGACATTTAGTTCATTATAAGTGTTTTGTAAATGATTGATTTTATTGCCCTTTCATATTAAGAACATGTTTGTTCTTGCTGCACTGCATGACCAATGCGTTTTCTGAACTTGGGAGCCAATAGACGAATCGCATTTAAAAGATTATGATTCGCTATTAAAACAATAAGGTCAGTCCATGTATAAGAAAAGATGTTTTTATTTAAGTAACATTTTAAATACATGATTAATAATGATTTCATATACATTTTTTTAGAATTAGTGCCACAGCGGATTGTATTTGATAAGACAAATTTGTCACACAAGCTCATAGCTGTTCCAGTCCAAAAATAGATACATATCTAAGGTACAAAATTTACAGATTACTATACAGATAACTGTAGACAAATTTATAAAGCATTGAACATTTTTTAATTGAGGTCCTTTTTTCAATTAAGGTCGATTTTTGATATGGGCAAATTGCAACCGCAAAGATTTCAAATATAGTTTTATCTTTATGTCACCATTTAAATATGAATTTTTCAATATTCACATCAACAACTCTTAACTTTTAATAGAAATGTTTTAGTACTTTTTGTAATTTAATCTTTATATTCTTTATGATTCTTTACTGATTATTTATTTATATTAGAGTGTTTTATATGATTTGTTTTTAGCCCCTGAGGCAGCCATTTTGATAACAGTAAAACTCGGCCAGAGTCTGGCTGTAAGATTTTAGATATGTCTCCACTTCAATAAAAGAATTGAAAAAGACCGTGGCATCTATTCCTTGTTGTTTTCCATTTGTACACATGGCCACTGTGTCGGGGCACTCAGCCACGCCCCTGGACCACCCTGGACCACCGCCATGCCCCTGGACACGCCCCTGGACTGTGGCCCTGCCCACGGCCTGACCTGGACTTCCCCTTTTTCAAAGCCCCGGAACAAACGCGCATCCTGGGGCTTGCGCGCCCCACCGTGCCTATGCAAAATAGGCTCGGCACGCACAGGGGTAGGTTTTTGGGGGTTCGCGCGTATCTTATGCGCGTAACCCTTTGAAAATCTACCCCAATATGCGAAGCCATATCGCACAGCTTTATCACAGATTTTAACTACACTTTTTTCATTTGCGTTAAGCCGTGCGAAATGTCTTTTGTGTTTGCAAATAGCGTTTTTAGTATTTTAAGCTGCTGGAGAGACAGCCTAGCTTTCAGGCCCTCATACGAGAGAGAGAGAGAGAGAGAGAGAATTACAACAATTCTGGCACTTACCGCAAAGTGCAAAAAAGTTATCGCAATTTGCGTTAATAGCTACGCGAAGCGCTAAGATAGGCTGTTTATCGCAAAGTGCACTATTACCATAAACACACCCCTTTTCCTATTGCATGTGATATCTGGTGCATTTTGATAAATCCAGGCCTTAATCTAGACTAAAATGTTCCTGGCTCAAGTTAGACTAGGACTAGTTTGCACACCTCTACATCTTATTCTTCAAGCACTTTATTCTCAAGTCAAGTTGACAGCACGTCCCTTGAAACAACCTGGGATACATTTATTTATTTTTCTCTGTTAAAACCTCAGCTGAACCATAATGCATCATAAATTGCATTATTTTTCTGACACTAGAAAATCAGTGACTTTATGAATAAGAAAGGTTATTTTCCCCATCATGATTTTTTACCATGATTTTCACTTGAACTACAACAAACATAATGCACTTAAAGCATTTAGCAATAACACATCAATTTAAGATGCATTGTGAATAGTTAAGCTTTCCCAGAAAAAGTTTTAGCATCCATTCCTGAAATAGCTTAATAGCTCTGCCAGTTTCAGGAAACCTAAACTTGTGGCAAGGTACTTTAATGTTAAGATACTGTTTTCTAACAGAAAAGTTGGCAATAGATTCCAGACAGCTATAAAGCATCCACAGCCCCAGCCCATAGTTTTCTTGTGAAAATCATTTCAGGGCAAAAATGTATTTTAGAAACAAACTATATTACCTGATAAAGGACAAGATTACTTTTTTTCAGAAGTTGTGAATTTTTTGCTAAACGTCAGGGCATAATTAAACAAATGCAGTGTGCACAATGAGTAAAAACAAACTTAAAAGTGAAATTATAAGAAAAAAGTCTTCCAAAGATGTTATATTATGCAAGATTAATATATTGATCACTAATAAAGTGCTTTAGAAACTGTTTGCTTTTGATTCTATTTCATTATAATTTATCCACAAATGGTTTTCACTAACAACTAAAATATAATATTACTTTTACATATTTAACATTGGGTTCTCATTTAAGGATAAGAATATCATTGCATTTTATCTGTAAATGACATAAGTTATTATTTTTGTTAACTGCTTTTATGATATTTACTTGAATTGTGATATATCAAAGAAATATAAGCAATTCTATTTATCGTCATGTCTGGAAAATAAATATTTAATCCCATCACTGTTATTTTACTAGGCTATATCATATGAAACAATGAGTAATTCTTTTTTTTTATGAATAATAGTTAAAAAAAAACTTTCTGACTCTATAATCTATATCACCTCACTTTGGGAAAATGAATATTTAACCCATCACTGTTATCTTACTATGTCATATCCTTTTAGTTTAAAATTCCTGTCAGTTTGGAAGTTGGATAACAGTACATTTCTGTAGGCTGTTCAGCACCATTCAGTGATCTTCTACTTCTATAGATTTGGACCTATATAATATCTCAGCCAGATGAAGACAATGCATGTCGAAATACAGCCATCTTGATACAGTATAAGATGTTCAGGGCACTTTGACATTTGAATGCTTTCTGTGCAATCATGGATCTGAGCTTCAGGTTCATTGATTTTCTCAGAAAGTAAACAAAAAATAATAATTTCTCTATTTATTTTACTTTTCTGATAGTTTTCAGTCATTAATCACATTGCATTGTTTTGAAAAATTACAGTTTTCATTTACTTTCATTACCCAGGATAGAGGTGGAGAGAACATCATGTTCCTAACATCTCTTGCTCCTCTTGGGCATTTACTTTTTCTTTTTCTTTCTTCTGGAGAGAGAAAGCAACACATCATAATGAGGCTGAAATAGGTTACTCAGAAAAGATGCCCCACAAACCATACAAAAACAGGAGAAGAAAAACAAAAAAGATGGTACAATACAGAGCAACACCAACAAAACGAATCATGTCTTCCTTTTCAGGGTAAACCTCAGGCATGCATGCATGCACTAGTGACAAGCCTGGGCAGGAGGATTCATGGTCCCTACTAATGTTTTTTTTTTCCTGGGAAAAAAGTTATTGACATTCACATGCAGACCAGGGCCTGCTCCCTGCAACTGGCTGCAGAGCCTATAAAATGACAGTATTGCAAATATTATACTTGACCCTCAAACATCAATATACCTCCTAATGGAAAGATAGAATGTTACAGATACCTACACAGAAATTACACAGTAGTAGAATACCTCACCTCAGTCACAAAGAAGAGAATAAGTGAACACAAATTATAAATATAAATGTGCAGACAAAAATTAATTAGAAACTCCAAGAAGTCAAATTCTGTATTTATTTTTTTTTTAAGATTTTTTTTCTGCTGTATCCATGATTCAAGGAAGGGAACATAAAAACCAGTAATAAAAGAATAACAATCATACAAACATTGACAAACTTAAACAAATAAAACATGATAGATGTGCTTAACTGCTGCCTATTCTTTCCATACTAAATCAATTTAACAAAAGGTGAGAATTGACTAAGCACTGGATTAAAAAGCATGTATAAACAAGAAGGCTTTTAGCTGCTTTCTGAAGGTAATTTTTGCATGTCATAGGCATAAATTATCAGGTAAGGAATTTCAATATATAGGGCCAGCTAATGAAAAGGCACAATTTCTGGTTTTAGAAAGCTAGCCCAGAGAAGGGGAGGAAACTTCAAGGAGGCCATGCTGGGTAGATCTCAGGACTGATGAGGGATTATAAATCTGCAATACAGTACAGATCCATGTGAGGCATTACTTATCTGTTTATGAATGCATGCAGTGCAACACTGGAAAAAGAAAACCAAAGTAAATAGGCAGTGTTCAAGAGCCTCACTGAGAGGCAATTAGTTTTAAAAAGCTGTGGTATAGCTATTAGTTTTTCTCTGTCTCTTCAGAAGTGATCAGGGGGAGAAATAGGGGGTAATCCAGGTAATTTTACAAACACAGTCAGAGGTACAAATAGCAAAGTTGACATCTGTAAAGATTTTTTCTCATTTAGAGTAATGAAAGATAAAAGAGGATTTGAGCACCATCCCAGTATCCACCACCTCTTCCACAGAATAGACAAAAATCTAGGAATACACAGATTATGGTGAGTTATGGTAGAATAAGGCCTGTGCCAAAGAGATACCTGTTTTCCATGATGATACCTCTACATATTGCCTTTTCTGTGTTAGAAAATGAGGATGCTTTTGTATATTAAATGGTGAATGAAAAGGAAGAAGACACCCAATGCACCTAGAAAACCATTAGTATTATCAAATGTCATAAAAGAAAGCTCCTTTTGCTGGGGGACTCGATCATCAGAGAAACTAATCTGGGAATTCATTTTGAGGGGGACACAATAGTTAAAGCCTTCCAGAATTTTCAGCTGATAGAAACACAGACTTGGTAGTCAATGTAATTACAGAAGAAAGTGAAGACTCTGATACCAATGTTATCATCCATCTAGGGACCAATGACCTCACTAGAAACAGTATCCAAGAAGTACAGAAAGATTTCTAGAACCTAGGAAAAGACTTAAGAATTATAACAAAGACTATTGACTTTGCTGAAATATTATTTGTTCATGAAAAGAGAAAGAAAATGCTAAGCCATATTGAAAATTTTAATGCATGGCTCAGAACATGGTTTTGGATACTAGGGATGTGCAGAGCAAAAGTTTAAGTTCATATGTCCATATGTCCAAAGGGGGTCCCATTTGCGGTCAATATGGACATAAACAGAATTCAATGAGTTGAGTATATGTCCATATGTGCAAATAAAAATTTAAACCCCTCACCCTCCTTAATCCCCCCCCCCCCCAAGACTTACCACAACTCCCTGGTGGTCCAGCGGGGTCAGGACGCCATTTCTGACCAACTTTGCAAGGAGCACGTGAAGTCGGCGTCACGTCGGAGTGACGCAATGTCACGTGATTCCCCGCGAGTTCCCTCCGGCACCCTCGTTCGGCCCAAAAGTAACTTTTGGCCAGCTTGGGGGGGCCTCCTGACACCCCCAAGCTGGCCAAAAGTTCCTTTTGGGCCGAATGAGGATCCCGGAAGCGACCCCGCGGGGAATCACGTGACGTCGGCGCCACGTCAGAGTGACGCGTCGTCACGTGATTCCCCGCGAGTTCCCACCGGCACCCTCGTTTGGCCCAAAAGGAACTTTTGGCCAGCTTGGGGGGGCCTCCTGATGGCCCACACCATTTTTTAAGATGGCGCTGGCCGTCAATTGCTCCTACCATGTGACAGAGGCTGGCCAATGGCACCGATACCCCCTGTCACATGGTAAGGGCAAAGGGCCACTGGTGCCATTTGGTTTATTGGCAGCCAATGGCCTGAGAGTGGGAGATCCCTCATGGGACCCCAATGGACCACCAGGGACTTTAGGCAAGTTTTGGGGGGATCGGGAGGGTGGGGGATTGTAATTAATTAAATCTGAAGGATTGGGCTGGGTTTTTTGTTTTGTTTTGTTTTTTTCACGAAATAGCATGATAAAAATTTTCCGATCCGGGGAGTGGACCAAAATGTCCCTCCCCAAACCCAAAAATGAAATGGGGATGAAAAAAAATTGTATGCACACCCCTATTGGCAATACTATAATATTAGCACTCTTCAAGGAGTCAGGCATCCGCCCTAACTTTATCATCATTTCAAATAACATCTTAAGGGTCATATCTACATTCTCTTTAAGTGCTTTATAGAATTGAGTTGTCAGGCCATCTGGCCCAGGTGACTTTAGTAAAAAATGGTTCCAAAGTCACCTGCAGCACGTCCCAAATATGTATTTAAGGATTCTAATTGTAAAGAGATATGCTAGGCAGAATTACTTTCTGCATACATTTCTCCAAATTTCTCATGTCACTTTCTTCATCTGAATGCAAAGTTTGATAATATTCCCCAAATGCTTTACTGATCATCTGTGAAGATGTAAGTGAAATACCCCTGGTTCTTGGATTTGAGTAACAAAGAAAAACTGGTGTTTTGCCATACTAAGTTCGCCAGCATCCTCCCTGGCTTATTACCAGATTAGAAAAATGTATGTCATTAATTTAAAATAGAAGATTTCGTCCTCTGATGTAATTTATCATTAAGTAACTTGGAGACCACCCAAAAATCTCTTTTAGTTTGCAACGAGTGATCAGTCGTTATCTGTTGTTGAAGAGATTGAGTCTTCTTGGTAAGAGCTATAATGTCATGGTCTAGCTCCCTTTTCTGCCTAATATTGTAACTGATAATGTCTCCATGCAGAACTGCTTTGGCAGTTTCCAGGAATAAAAATGAATCCTCCTTATGTTGCTTAGTATTAGTCACATAATCTTTCAATTTTATAATTATAAACCTCTCAAATTCTTTATCCTTAACTAAACACCTAGGCATTCTCCAGTCTGCCTTTCCCAAATAAGATGTTAAATTTTCCAAGACATGTGATCCAAAATCACAAGAGGACCTATATCTGATGATTTCAGATGGGAAAAATAGGCAGCTGAGATTATAAATAAATTAATCTTAGTGTTAGGATCATGGGCCCTCACCCGGGTTCAAAATTATCCAGGAATCTAAGAGGTTTAAGTTGTCACAGAGAAAAGGAATTCCTTTATGGCTGCCCATACATGTTTATGGAGATTTTGATTATCTATACAACTCTCCATCCACTATGCAGTTAAACTCTCCCCATATCACTAGAGGGGCATTCCCCAGAGATTAAAGTACTAGGGATGTGAATCGTTTTTTGACGATTTAAAATATCGTCCGATATATTTTAAATCGTCAAAAATCGTTAGGGCCACGATACAATACCAATTCCCCCGATTTATCGTTAAAAAATCGTAAATCGGGGGAAGGGGGAGGGCAGGAAAACCGGCACACTAAAACCCCCTAAAACCCACCCCGACCCTTTAAATTAAATCCCCCACCCTCCCGAACCCCCCCCAAATGCTTTAAATTACCTGGGGATCCAGCGGTGGTCCAGAACGGCGGCGGTCCGGAACGGCCCCCTCAATTGAATCCTTTTGTCTTCAGCCGGCGCCATTTTGCAAAATGGCCACCGCAAAATGGCGGCGGCCATAGACAAAAACGATTTGACGCAGGAGGTCGTTCCGGACCCCCGCTGGACTTTTGGCAAGTCTTGTGGGGGTCAGGAGGCCCCCCCAAGCTGGCCAAAAGTTTCTGGGAGTCCAGCGGGGTTCAGGAAGTGATTTATTGCCGCGAATCGTTTTCCGTACGGAAAATGGCGCCGGCAGGAGATCGACTGCAGGAGGTCGTTCAGCGGCGGTCCGGAACCCCCGCTGAATGACCTCCTGCAGTCGATCTCCTGCCAGCGCCATTTTCCGTACGGAAAACGATTCGCGGCAAGAAATCGCTTCCTGAACCCCGCTGGACTCCCAGAAACTTTTGGCCAGCTTGGGGGGGCCTCCTGACCCCCACAAGACTTGCCAAAAGTCCAGCGGGGGTCCGGAACGACCTCCTGCGTCAAATCGTTTTTATCTATGGCCGCCGCCATTTTGCGGTGGCCATTTTGCAAAATGGCGCCGGCTGAAGACAAAAGGATTCAATTGAGGGGGCCGTTCCGGACCGCCGCCGTTCTGGACCACTGCTGGATCCCCAGGTAATTTAAAGCATTTGGGGGTGGGTGGGGGAGGGTGGGGGATTTAATTTAAAGGGTCTGGGGTGGGTTTTAGGGGGTTGGCTCACGATTTTAACGATTTTTCACGATATTTTTAAAACCCAAACAGCAACAATACGATTCCCTCCCCCTCCCAGCCGAAATCAATCGTTAAGACGATCGAGGACACGATTCACATCTCTATAAAGTACAGATACAATTTTGATAAAAAGTTATGTTCATATCTATTGGGGGCAAGGATTGATGCCATCCAAATAGGCTTCCCCAAAAAAGGACCCACTAATAGCAACATATCTACCTTGAGGATCAATATTAGTCTGAAAGAGCTGAATAATTAAAATAGCCACACCACATTTCTTAGTAGTCCCTTATGTTGCAAAAACCTGCAATGCCCAATGCCTCCTTAATTTAGAGTGCTCATAGAAACATAGAAATGATGCCAGAAAAGGACCAAATGGTCTATCCAGTCTATCCAGCAAACTTATGGTAGTATTTGCCACGCCATACAAGTCACCCCCATACTTATTAGATTTCCAGATCATCAAAATCAGGGCCTTTGTTGGTTGCTGTATGAGTCCAATTCCCCATCACCTCTTGCTGTTGAAGTAGAGTTCAATATTGGAACTGCATCAAAAGTTTCAGGCTTATTGGTTAAGGGTAGTAACAGCCATATCAGAAATTTACCCCCATGCTTATTTGTTTTCCAAGACCATAAAATTCAGTGTCCTTGCTGGTTGCTGTCTGAATCTAATTCCCCTTTTCCTCTATTCTCCCTGCCATTGAAGCAGAGAACAATGATTGGAGTTCTATCAAAAGTATGAAGGCTTATTGGTTAAGATCAGTAACTGCCATTCCAGCAAGTTAACCCCATGCACCCTTTTCTTCATTTCCATCCTCTAGCCTTTAGGGATCCACAGAGTTTATCCCATGCCCCTTTGAATTGTTTATTTATTTATTTTATTTATTTTATGATTTTTATATACCGGCATTCATCCAAGGATACCGCGTCGGTTTACAGTAAAACAAAACAAAACGTCAGAGCGTTGTACATAGAACATGGTAGTAATAATTATGAACTAATATAAAATAACTATGAAAAGAGAAACGTGATACATATAACAAGTTAATAATAATTCTGAACTAGTATTTAAATAATTAACAGAGTAAAGACTAAGTAGTTTAATCGGTAAAATATAGATTAAAGGGAAAGGGGGAGAGGGGGAGGGGGGTGGAGGGGGGAAGGAGGAAGCGAGGATAGGACATAAAGAGGGATTTAGAAATGTTGCATCATGGATAAGGCAGAGCGAGAAGGATAAAGTTTAAAGTGCTTGTAAGAGGTGGAAGGAGATGGGATGAAACAGGAGGGATCATGTGTAGGCTTTAGTAAATAGCCATGTTTTGAGATTTTTTTTGAAGATTTTCGGGGATTGTTCAAGCCGTAGTTCAGTGGGCATAGAGTTCCATAAGGTAGGGCCAGCTAGGGACAAGGCGCGGGCTTTAGTGGAAGAATATTTATAGAGTTGGGGTGAAGGGGTTTGTAAGGTAGCCAGGTATGAGTTTCTGATCGGTCTGTTAGAGGTATGAAATTGCAGAGAGTTATTGAACCAATTCATTTCTGGTTTGTGAATGGATTTGTGTATGAGGGTTAAAACCTTATATTGAATGCGAAAGTGAATGGGTAGCCAATGTAATAGTTTAAGAATGGGTGTAATATGTTCCTTAGAAGTAGTGTTAGTAAGAATGCGAGCGGCTGTGTTCTGTAGAATTTGTAACAGATTGATGGAATTTTTGGGAAGTCCTAATAGCAGGGCATTACAGTAGTCAATTTTAGAGAATAACATGGCTTGGAGTATGGTGCGGAAGTCTGCGAAATGTAGTAGGGGTTTTAGTTTTTTAATTGTTTGGATCTTGAAAAAAAATTCTTTCAGTATTGTGTTGATATATTTCTTGAATGTCATGTGGTCGTCTATTATTATTGTTTCTCTGTTATTGTCTTCATCACCTCTTCTGAAAGGGCACTCCAGGCATCCACCAACCTCTCCGTGAAGAAATATTTTCTGACGTTGGTTCTGAGTCATCCTCTCTGGAGTTTCATTTTGTGACCCCTAGTTCTACTGATTTCTTTCTAGCTGAAAATATTTATTGTTGATTGTGCACCATTAAGACCTTTCAGGTATCTGAAGGTCTGTTTCATATCTCCCCTGCACCTTCTCTCCTCCAGGGTATACATGTTTAGGTCCTTCAACTTCTCCTTATGTTCTGTCATATGCACATCCTGTAAAAATGTGATCTGACACTTTAAGCGATTCAGCTGGAAAAGTACTTTCTCACATTTAACAGGCATACCCAAACCTGCCACATTCCAAGCAATTAAATTATGTGACCTACCAATTGTTCATTAGAAAAGATTGAAATATGAATAAAACAGCATTCCAAATAATACAAATAGAGACAAGAGTTCTTATACACAACTTTTTACACATTTTGCATCCTACCATATCCTAAAATAAATCCAATATAACAGATATCCAATGTCCAACATATAACCTTGTAGGCAAAAGTATTCTCACACCCCCCTAAATCCCTTCTCCCCACAACAAACATACTCATAGTCATCGCCTAACAATAGGCCAGAGGTCAATCAGATGATCTAGGGTGACACCTCCCAACCACCTTCAATTCCTTCAATATCTAAGAAAATTAAATATAACATATAGTGAAATGACAACTAAACTGGGTTTGTGATGTGTCAATAGCAATATGCCTGCCAGCAAGGGGCACATTGCCCGGGGAAAGGTAAACAACAGAGTAACACGTGGGTTTATGAAATATCAGAGCCATAATAATAATTAACCCCAAATGTAGCAAGTAACAAAAACCACCATGAAATCAAGCAAAAAAAAAAAAAGAAAGAAAATAAATAAATGCACAGCCTAAGAAAGTTCGCTGTATTACAACTCCAGAATGCTTTCTATGGCTTCTGAAGAAGTCAGGAAAAGAAAAATGGCAGAAAAATAAAGAATTATAAAAGAAAGAAAACAGTCTAATCCAGACAATGAAAAAAATTTGAAATCACTGTCATCTTCAGAACTCCCCGAGTTCAAATTAAAATAAAAAAAAAAAGAAACCAGCATCGTACAACTTATTGCAGGCAGTAGACTCTTGTAGATATCATCAGCAAAAAAAAGTCAATGCCACCTACAGCTGCTCCTTCAATCATATATGACACTGAGTTAAGGAAAAATAGGACAGAGTGCTCCTCAATAAACACAGATGCTTCAACAAATTAAGATAGAGGTAATCTCCACAAATGGTATCTTATTTTGGCAGTGTCTGTAACTGAGCTACAAATCACTTTCCTTCCTCAGCCACTTGAAAGTCATGTCATTTGTCCTGGTGCAAAATTCTTAACTGTACCGGATATTGTAAGGCAAAATGGAAGTTTTGCTGAACCAGGCTAGAGTAAAAAGGGGAGAATTCTCTGTGTTTTATCATCACCCGATTTGAAAAATCTTGAAAGACAGCGCACTCTGATTTTTATACAGTAAGGGCCAGATTTTAAAACTTATGAGTGGGCGTAGATTTGTTTGCGCAACCCGGCGCGAACAAATCTACGCCCGATTTTATAACATGCGCGCGCTGCCGTGCGCATGTTATAAAATCCTGGGTCGGTGCGCAAGGGGGTACACGCATGTGCACCTTGCACGTGCCGAGCCCGAGGGGAGCCCCGATGGCTTTCCCCGTTCCCTCCAAGGCAGCTCTGAAATCTGAGTGGCCCTGGAGGGAACTTTTTTTTCGGTCCCCCCACCTTCCTCTCCCTTCCACTATCTAACCCACCCCCCACCCATGGACCGCCCCCACGCCCCTGGACCCACCCCCAGACCACCCCTGATCCCTGGACCCACCCCTGGACCCGCCCTGGACCACCACCACGCCCCTGGACCCACCCCTTTCCCGCCCCTTTTTCGAAGCCCCGGGACATATGCGCGTCCCGGGACTTGCTCGGCGCATGCAGGGGCAGATTTTCTCAGGTTTTGCGCGTATGTTATGCGCGTAGCCTTTGAAAATCTGCCCCAAAGTTTTTTTTTAAATAGAAATCTCACTGGATCATATATTTGTACATATAATGGGAGAGTTTGGCGATCATAATTCTAGGCCTGGTTCTCCTTATCATCTTGGGCTCTTTTCAATGCACCCATTTGAAAATTACTTTGCCTTGTAGATCTTGCAGGCCCAGTTCTGCAAGTAGTAAACTGGAACCTAGAAGACTTTCCGGGTCCTCAGAAGTCTTCTACAGGGGCTGCTAGGAAAAGTATGCAAATGAGTCTTCTAGTTTTCTATAGCTGAAAACAACTGAAGTTAAAGCCTATATAGATTGCAAGGTCCTCTAGAGTCCTCAGCTGGGGCTACAAGGAAATGTATGCAAATAAGCTTTCTGGTACTCTGCTGTTGACAGCCACCCATGTCCTCCTAAGCACATTATATATATAGAAGATGTTATATTACTTTTGTACTTAAAATAAATGTTCATAGATAAAAGTAAGCACTTTCATTGCATTGTATAAATTTATGTGTACTGAAACATACACAATAACTTTCAGAGTAGAGTCAAGCTGTATTTTTTCAACTGTGCAGCAACACACTGCACATTATAAAAAATACTTGGATAAATTTCTTTAAGTCCACTTAAGTGTGGAAATCAAGAACCAATAATAGGTTTTAAAGTTAGGCTGCATGGATATACATAGCGATTCTCAACCAGTGTGTCGCCAGACACCAGCAGTTGTGTTGCGGCTTCCCAGTATCCCACTGCCCTGACTGTGCTTCCCTCCCTCTTCCACTAACACTGTTGCTGTTCCACCCAGACAGGAATAGAAGCAGCATTAGTGGAAGCTGGGAAGATCTGCAACATGGCCCTTTCTTCTTCCCACCCCCACGGCCCAGAACAGGAAGTGATGTACAGTGGAGCACAGAGGAAGTAAAAAAGACATTCTGTATAAAGTACTAGCAGCAGCATGGCCCAGACCAAAATGAAGTGCATCTGGTGATCATTGATGGGAGAAAGAGCAGAGTTAGCCCTCACAGCTGATGGAATTCTTCATTCTAGGACCGCAGGGGCTGGAGGAGAAGGCTACTGCAGCTACCATTTGTGCTGGGGAGGAGGGGAGGGGTCATGAGTGAGAGCAAGCCAGAGGGAGAGAGAGCATGTCTGTGTGATTGAGAGCTTGTATATAACTAAGAAAGTGTGTTTATGTAAGGGTGGCTAACAGTATGTACTAAGCAAGAGAGCATATGTATGAGAGCATGTGTAAGTAAGAAAGAGTATGTGTGTGATTGAGAGCATGTGTGTAATAAGAAAGAGTATGTGTGTGATTGAGAGAGAGAGACTGGTCAGGGAAGTTATGTGTTTCTGTGAGTGAGAGAGAGAGATAGACTGGTCAGGGAGATGACTGGTGTGTGTGAGGGAGTCAGAAACTGGTCAGGGCGGTGTCTGGTGTATATGTGAGAGAGATATACTGATCAAGGAGGTGACATTGTGTGTCTGAGGGAGATATTTTGGTAAGGGAGGTGATTGCTGTATGTGAAGGACAGAGACTGGTCAGGGAGGTGACTAGTGTATGACAGAAAGAGAGATGGGTCAGGGAGATGATTGGTTTATGTGAGGGAGAGTGAAAGATTGGTCAGGAAGGTGATTGGTGTGTGCATGTATGTGTGTGTGAGACAGAGAGAACAAGACTGGTCAAGGATGTGACTGATATGAGAGACTGATTGAAGAGGTCACTGGTATGTATGAGACCAAGACTGGTCATGGGGTCTAATTGGTGTAGGTGTGGTATATATGTGTGACTGGTTGTGGCCCCTAAGAAAGAGGATCATGAGGACACAGCATCAGCAGTCACTGCTGCTTGTGGTGTGTGCTTTTGGCCTGCAAGAGAAAGGAGTAGGAGAATTGCTGAAGAGGATAAGTAAAGGTGACTTTTTAACCTTTATTTTTTTGTTTTTGATTGAATGCCATTTTAATTATTGGATATTATGTGATGTATGTGCTGTTTTGAAATATTTTATGGGTATTTGGACCAGGGATGTGCATTCGCTTCATCCGTTTCATCCGTTTCCTATACAAGCATGTAATATGAAACGTATGAAACATATGGAACAAAGGCACATCTAATTGACATGTAATGGGAAACATATGAAACAAATTAAATTAATTAAATGAATGCACATCCATAATTTGGACAATTTAAAATAATTTTTATGTGTTTTTAATTTTTGGATGCTATTTTGTTCACCAGCTGTTTTGAAACATGTATTAGTATAGTTTTACAATTATTTCTGTGTGGGGATCTATAGCAGCTTGGTTTATTCTGTTTTCCTAATAGAAGGTGCATTAGTGTTTAGGGCCTGGTTTAATATTTGTAGTGTTACCTTCTCATAAATAGGGTTG
Organism: Rhinatrema bivittatum; assembly: GCF_901001135.1. Classification (NCBI taxonomy): domain Eukaryota; kingdom Metazoa; phylum Chordata; class Amphibia; order Gymnophiona; family Rhinatrematidae; genus Rhinatrema; species Rhinatrema bivittatum. The sequence continues at coordinate 153,641,538 of NC_042619.1, forward strand.
TTACTGTTTGAGTGTGCTACATAATGCAGGCGTAACTTTGTGCAGATTACTTTCTGTGCATTATTGCAGATCCTGGGACTATGTTAGGTGTTATATTTCTCTTTCCATTTCTCCAGGTTTGTACTGCATGCAGAGTGGCTTTTTTGCGTTTCCATTTTTCATATTTATAATTTGTGATCTTTCTGTTCTTGGTGAAAGTTGGTTTTGTGTGTATAACTAAGGTGAGGTATTTTACTAGCATGCAAGCATTTGTATCAATCATATGTGTTGTGTTTTCTCAATAGACATGCATTGTTGGTAAACTACTGTCTTTTCATAAGAAGGGCTATTGCACCTGGTAGTAGAAGAAGTTTGTTTTGCTTTTACCAAGATGTCACCAGAACCAGAATATCTTTCTTGTATAGTGAGTTGCACTTGTAATGCCCTAATTCTGCTCTGCACCCATTGTAGGAGGTTGAGGGGGTTCCTGTGGATGCAGAGTATATGTTTACATTTAGCCCCATGATGATTACATATTCAGTGTGTTACACATGTGAGAAGCATCTCTCAGGTGTGTCTCAACCGAAAAAAGGTTGAGAACCACTGGTATTCACTATGCTGTGGGGTCTTCATTCCACTGTGCTTGCTGCCATTCTCTCACTCTATGCTTCAGGGTGTTACTGCAGTTGTAGGTGCCCTTTGCCTCTTTTCTGGAACGTTTGGGTCTCCATGGCACTATTTGTATTGCTTTTCCTTTCTAACAGTGGCTTGGGTTGCCCTCTTTTGGTGCTGTGGGGTATTTGTGACATTCCTGATGTCTTGAAATGCTATTGCCTCTGCTGCTGATGCCTTCCAGAAAATTTCAAAAATGGTGATTAAAAAAAAAAGAGTCAAAAACAGAATGCATTTCTTCCCCTGTTGACTTTAATTGAAACAAATGAAATGAATGACCTGTTTGAAATGAAAAAGTTTCTGATTTGAACCAAATGAACAAACTGAATCAGGAAACTGAACAAAAAAATCCAACTGAACTCAAAATATTTTCCATTTATACCTCTAATACCCAGATAAGTGTTCCACTGAATATAACCAAAGTTACTTTAGACCATTGATTTTCCTGACCAGTCTTACCCAAAAAAGTTTATCTGGCTAGTGCTGATTGCCTCTTTCCATCAGCCTCTATTTATTTGGCTGAATTTTAGCTGGGTTATGACTTCCCAAGTTAACATTTTGCTGGTGAGAGGTTTTGGGAAATTCAAATCTTGAGGTTTTTACAATATACAACCAATATACAACCATTTTGAATATTGACCTATGTGTGTTTTCACTACTTTTTTCTATAGGGAACAGACATCATTGGAAAGACTTTGCATGTTTGAAAAGGAAGAATGAGTTTTATGCAGACTGTAATAGGATGATTAATGTATCCTATGTCTTCAGGGTAGGCTGACCTTGAATGCCTCATTATCTGCTTCTTCACCATCAGCATCCCAAGGCCAGTTTTCTCAATCTCAGAATAACATTGCTATTGACCACAGCTTTCTTTTTGTCCGCTAAATATTTATTTATTTAGAAAAATATTTATAGCTCACACCCTCCAAAGTTCAGGACGGGGAACATAAGGAACATGTACAATTTTAGAATAAAAATATGAAGTACAAATAAACAAAAATTCTGATGTAAACTTTAAATGTCTAGTTCTGAAAGGCACTCTAACAAATAAAATTGAGAAGCTCCAGGGGGAGAAATAACAAATCTATTGCATCATCAAGTGAGACTACTGATTCAAGTGGTCTTTACAAAAGCATTGTGATTAGAAAGGGCTTAAGAGATTTTTTGAATTGTTTTCTGATATCCATACTACAGATCTGCACTGGTAATGAACTCCAGATATTGGGGCTGGCTGTTAAGAAGGCCTTTTTTCTCAAGTTGAACTGGGCATGCTGTGGGAAAGGCATGTTTAATAAATGTTGATTGGAGGAGTGCAGAGCATGGCATAGGATATGCAATCTTAAGGTCAAATTAATCTATGGAGAGATGATGTTCTGAATTAAATTGTGAATCATGCATGCTAGTATGTGCTGAGCTCACCACTGTATTGGGAGCCAATGTAATGAAAATAAAACTAGAGTGATGTGGTCCCTTTTGCTTATTCCAGTTAATATATGGGTTGTGGAATTTTGAATGATTTGAAGTGCTATAATTGTATTCTGTGTCAAACCAATATAAAGAGAATTGAAGTAATCGAGTGATGAGAAAACAAACAACTGAAGCACTGTTCTAAAATCTCCAGCATTTATTTGAGTTATAAGGTGTCATTGTCATTTGAGCTTCACGAATGATATTTGTGTAATTCCTCTAATATGTAGTTTCATGGAGATTGTACGATAAATTATTACCCCTGCAAACCTTTTTTTTTGTAATTGCCTGATTCTCAAATGTGAAGATGTCAGATATAGTATATTTGACAGAACTACCTTATATGAGTAATTATGTCTTCTTTAAATTTAGTGATAATCTGCTATATGTTAGCCATGCTCTAATACTAGATAAGCAGAGAGAGGCAAATTACTGTTTGGCAGTCCAAGATGATTTCAAAGGAAAGAAAAACTGTATATCATTGGTATATAATAGGTAATTTAGCCTTAATGCGTCCTAAGAGTTTTTGCCAGATGTTGGGTGAATTGAGCCTAAATGATCTGGCAAAACTCTTAGAAAGAAATTTTAACAGAATAGAAAAACTTAAACAAACCTTCATGTAAAGATAGTATTCTAGGGAGCTAAGATAAATCAACTCAACTCTAGAAAGCAATAAATATAACCCTGGTAGCAGAGATCTATTAAACATGCAAAAGTAAACATAAAGAAAACTGATAGAAGCAAAAGAAGAATTTTGAAAATATATTGAAAGGTTGATAATTCTAACATTTCAATTCCATTCTCATCCTTCTCTGACATCTTCTAGCTAACTCCTGCCAAACCCAGATTAAAAAGGATGGTTTGCAAGATTTGCAGTGTTACTGACTAGCCTATACGATGACAGATTTTCCTAAAAAAATATACTATATAAATCTAAAACAAAATGCCTTAAGAAATGAGAACAATGTTATGAGGCTATGAGTTAATTGTCCTCTTATTTCTCTTTTTATAAAGATTTACACTAGACTACAGAGTATGCTGTACGAGTTGCAGGTTTATTGTTTTATGCCACTAGAACTAAATGCCTGACTTTTCATTTCTTTCTTTATGATAAGATTACATACCCTTGAGAAAGTTAAAGCAAGAAAGAAAATGCCAACCATAATAACTACAAGAAAACAATTTACACTTCATATACAATACAGGAAAAGAAATGAAAATCAGTCAGGTATCCAAACCTGCTATATGTATAGAGAGGTTTGGTAAAAATCTACTACAGCTCAGTTGCCAGAGGAAATGAGAAAACAGGATATGTAGAGATTACACTTAATAGAACTTGTGTTGTTTTAGCTTAGATTCCTCACTTACATGCAAACAAAAGACCCAATGTACTATGCATATTTTCCATAGACTTAGGATGATGCACTAATTTTGTATCGATGGAAAAATGCTCAAAACATTCGGTTCAAAATCAGAGAAAGCTTAGTACATAGGCCCAAATGGTTAATTTTTTTTATCAAATAAGCAATTTGACACAACACTTAGAGCAAGAAATGGAATAGACTTAGTGTTTGGGTACTTGCTAGGTTCTTATGGCCTGGATTGGCCACTGTTGGAAACAGGATGCTGGGATTGATGGACCCTTGGTCTGACCCAGTATGGCATGTTCTTATGTTCTTAGGGGCGGATTTTAAAAGGGTCGCGCGTGTAAATCCTTCCAGATTTACGCGCGCAGGGCCCTCGCCCTCCAGCGCGCCTATTTTGCATAGGCAGTCGGCACGCGTAAAGCCCCGGGATGCGCGTAAGTCCCGGGGCTTTTGAAAAGGGGAGGGAGGGGGCGTGTCCGGGGGCGTCCCAGAAATGACGCGGTGTTTCAGGGGCATGCCACGGCGTTTCGGGGGTGGGCCCGGGGGCATGGCACCGGCCCGGGGGCGTGGTCGAGGCCTCCGGACCACGCCCCTGGGACCGGAGGACGGAGCGGGGCTGCCGGCGACGCGCGCAAAGTTACGCCTACATTACGCCTGCATTACGATTACATGTCCCTCAAAGAAATCTCAGATCGGCCAATAGATTTCTGCTTACCATACTCTCAGTCAAAACAGCAACATTGACCCAAGTTAGAGAGAGAGCACTATCTTTGGCAGGACCATTATTATGGAACACATTACCACTGAAATTAAAACTAATGAAGGACTTAAAACTCTTCAAAAAAGGCTTAAAAACTTGGCATTTCACAGTGAGGAATAACAACACATACACGAAGCAGGAAGTCACCAAGTAAAGCAGAACTGCTTATTTTTATTATCTTCTCACAACTAAGTATTAAAATAGACAGTTAATTGTAAATGGTAACCACACACATTCCACATTTAGAGTATATTATTGAACTATGTAACCGTATAATAATGGCACTCTATGGATAATTTAGAAACCACATATTTGTGCCTAACTGTAAACCGTTGTGATGGTGTACTATTAAACGACGGTATAGAAAAGTTTTAAATACATAAATAAATAAACATCCAGAAATAAGATGAATCCATTAAGAACATACAATGGTATTATTGCACAGACAGTGACCACATACTTGATTACCACCCACCTTTTCCGAATCATGATCTTCCTCAGAAAAATAGGAGTGAACTAATATGTCCCTGATTTTATGACCCCAGGAAAAAGCTACTTGTGGGGAACTCATTAAAAACTAGATATCAGCACATGCCAATGTTGTCTCATTATATTGACTACATGATAGGTATTGTTAGTGTAATGTAGAACACAAGCAAAGTCCTGTTGCTCCTTTTTTTTATTTATATTATAATAAAAAGGAAAAATTGGCAAACAAAGCTCTTTTGTATGCCTTTTTAATGACAAACCAAGGAAACCCTTGTGCTAAAATTCTGAGCATCATGTCACTATCTTGATTTTCATACTCCCTGACATCTGTACAAAGTCTTCTTAAGAGCAGGAACTGGCTGACAGGAAGGCTTTTTCTGAGATTCAATGAATGGCAGCTTCTATAAATCAACACATTTCCAAAATGAAGTAATAAAAACCCTACCTCCTTGTTTAATAATAGTGATATCCAAAAATGAATTCTGTGATGCAGTATAGTGCATAGTAAATCACAAACTTGTGTCTAAACTATTAAGCCAACTGCAGAATTGAAACAAAGCGTTATCATCTGGCAGCCAAAAGAAAAAAAAAACAAAACTTCATAATGTAGCAACATCACAATTTAATAGAGCAAACCATGGAGACCCAAATAGATTTTGCTCTTCAAAACCAATAAACGTTAGCCACATCAAGGACTACTATGGCCCCCATTGCTACTCCTTTTATCTGCATATACAATTTTGAATCAAAATATAAATAATTTTGTGTTAATACTATGTCAGCCAGTTCAACCAAAAAACAGGTGGAAGTATGGTGAGGATTGATTCAATTTTTTATGCACATCCAATATTGCTCTTTGCTTCAACAGCAGGGGGAAAAGGGCAATTGGATTCAGACAGTAACCAATGAGAGTTCCAACTTTTATGGTCTGGAGAACTGATAAGCATAGGGGTCACCTATGGAGCAGCAGTTACTTACTACCCTTAACAGAAGACATGGTATTACTACCCCTAACCAATAAGCCTTGATGCTTTTGATGGAACTGCAACATCACTCTCTGCTTTGACGGGAGGGGAGTGGTGGGAAAAAGTAACTGGATTCAGAGACAACCAACATGAGCCCTGACTTTTATACAGTCTTTGGTACTGATGTGCATACATAAGGGAAAAAACGCAAGACTGCTTCTATGGTCAAGTCCATAAGCAAAGCATATCAGGCATAAGGCTTGGGATAACTGCACGGAGAAGCAGTTGCTACCTTTAAGAGAAACATGAGGTTAACCTGCATGGTATAGCAGATACTACCATAAGAAGCTTCCTGGGGAGAATGAATGGGCCAGTTGGTCCTTTTCTGCAGTGGTTTCTATGTTGCTATGTTACTATGTTTGTTGACAATGTCTTCTCAATTAGTTCTAAAGCCACCCTTTGATGGACATTCATATATAGGGCCTCGACATCAAGTGTCAGAAGCAAGCAATAATCAGCAAGACTGATTATTTCTTATAGAAGTACCAACATGTGAGAAGTATTCTGTACAAATGGTAGAACTTGAATAACAAAGGTTTTTAAGAAACTTTCCAAAAAATAGCTAAAGTCTTTAAAACAGAACCATGTCTCGAGACTATCAGGTGACCTGGCAATTGAGATAAATTCTTGTGAATTGTGGTTACTGTATACAGCTAAGGTACTTAGCTTAGACCTTGTAAGTACCCCATGTTTCATACAGAACTGCTTTAGGAGGTCTCATCCAACATGTAAAGTCCAACAGCATAAATCATAACAGCTGCTCATGCTCAAAACATTCCAGTCTTTCTAATCTTCATTTTTTTAAAAGTCTCTGTAGATGAAAGAAAGGTGTGGTATTTAAAGGAGAAACAGTAGTGACATCACACCAAAATAAAAGAAGAAAAGAGCAGAAAAGTATTTTTATATGCAAGAATACCACTTCAATTGCTAAGAGATTCTAGGAGAAACAGTGTCCAGAGAGAATAGAAGAAGGCTTTCAAGGAGGATGCCCATTCTCCTCTTCCTTTTCTGTGCTGTGTGTGGTATTCAAAACACATGCAGCTAGCACGTGCTATATGCTGACCTTGTAATGCACAAGATCAGTATGGAGGACATACTAGCCTAGCGAGATTTGAGTAGTACAGAGTACAACACACAAGAAAGAGCAGCACAACTGACTCCCCTATCTGCTTCAGATGGTATGTGTGCAAATGTGAATGAATGAGAGCGTAACTGGTGTGTGTGCATGCGCGTGTGTGTGTGTGTGAATGGGAGTCTGACTGGGATGTAGGTGTGATTGGAAGCCAAACTGAGTGTAGATATATGTGAATGGGAGCCTGAATGGGGTTGTAAATGTGAATGGGAGCCTGACTGGTGTGTGTGTGTGTGTGTGTGTGTGTTGGTATGAGTGAGTGTGTTTGGGAGCCTAACTGGTGTGTTTGTGTATGTAGGAACCTAACTGTGTGTGTGTGTGTGTGTGTATAGGAACCTGCCTGGGGTGTGGGTGTGAATGTTTTTTATGGATCCTGATTGGTGTATGTGTGTGCGCTATTGCCCATGGGAACCTAACTGGCATGTTTGTGTGTGGAGGAACTTGACTGGGGTGTGTGTGTGTATATGTGCATATAGGAACCTGACTGGAGTGTGTGTGTGTGTGTTTGTGTGAATGGGAGCCTGTCTGGGATGTCTGTGTGAATGGGATCCTATCTGGGGTGTGTGAGTGTGTGTATAAGAGAGAGGAAACTTGTGTGTATGTGAGTGAGTGCATGTGTGTGCGTGCATATATGTGTGTGTTATTGTGTGAGAGCATATGTGTTTGAGAGAGGGAACATGTGTGGAGACTCTATGCATATGAGAGAGAGGGTGACTAGGCATGTGTGTGAGAGCCTGGTGCATAAGAAAGAGGGAGCTTGTGTGTGTATGTGTGGGAAGATGTGTGTATGAGAGAGAGAGGGAGCATGTACATGCAGATGTGTATATGAGAGAGATGGAGCTTGCATGTATGTGAAAGTCTGTGCATATGAAGGAGAGGGGGCATTTGTGTGGGCATGTGTACATAAGAAAGGGAGCATGTATATGAGAGGGAGGGAGTGTACATGTGTGTGAGAGCCTGTGTATATCAGAAAGAGGAAGCTTGTATGTATGTGTGAGAATATGTGTGTATGAGAGAGAAGAAACATGTGTGTGCAGGTGAGCATATGAGAGAGAGTGAGTTTGTCTGTATTTGAGAGCATGTGCATATGAAAAGAGGTCCAAATGATGACCTGCCAGTGGACTTCCTGAACCTAGCCAACAGAAAGAACACTAGCACCACAGGGAGACAGGTGAGTCATATGTCAGGTTGTGACTGAGAGGGAAGGGGTATGAGTGAGGGAAGAAAAGTGGATGAGAGTAAGGGATGGGAAGGGGGAAAGAAAGGGAAGGGGAGGGAAGGGGTGAAAGTGGTGAATGATTCTTTAAAACCCCTTCTCTGTGGTCATGACTATCCTCTCTCTGTTTAGTGACTGAGGTATAACAATAGATGGTTTCCAGTTGTATTCAGTTGGGTGTCTCTTGATGCTGTCACAAAGGGAGCAGCTAAGAGGAATGCTCTCTTTTATCTTGGGGCACCTTACCAGAACTAAAGGAATTTACCCACTCAAGTTGACCCTCAGAGGTAGAGGGAAAAGGCAGAGTTTTAATATAAAAATAATTAGATGGAATCACCTAAATAGATTAATTTGAAATTTAATTTTGTGAAATCGATCAAATAGCAGCTAGATTCATTCACATAAGTATGTAAACAAAACAAGTATCTTATTCTACACATGGAAGCATAAACTGTTCTTTGTTTTATCTAAAATAACACTTCTGTGTGTAAACATGACTATGTGTTTTTTCTTTTCTTTGTCTTTTAGTTATTTACATCTGAAGGACTTTAATTTGAGAATCTAGCTTCTGTTCAAAGTTCTTACCAGATACATATAAATTATTTACTGAAATTATTGCCTCATGCAGCAAATTATCTCGGACATATATTTTAAAGAATTAATCCTTTTGTGTCTACTTTGTCTTTTAGGTTCTTTGGATCCACACAGTTAATTTTCAGAGTATTCCAGCTGGTTAAGTCTTTTTTATTAACTTATTTTTTTTCTCTTTCTTTCTTTTACTCTACTGTTAGATTTTCTTTCTCTTTCATTTTTTCTGCCTCTATAACTTGTGCTGGTGTGTGCACACACTTATCTCTGTCTTGATGACCTCTTCTTCCTTGCTCTTCTTTCTTCTTCCTTGATCCTTCTTTGTACTATCTGCCTTAAAACAACTCAAAAAAAGAATATCTCTCACATACCAGCAGTGAGTTTCTCTGAAGGCTTATTTTAAACTGAGACTAACTAATTAAAATAAACGATAATTAAATAGCCATAGCTACAAGGAAGAACTGAGAGCTATGTTGCTTATTCAAGGACTAACACCCCTTCAAAATCAACACTTTAACACTGTATATTTTTCTATCTGTTACTTTATGTAGCCAACAAGCTAAATTGGTCAGGGTTAAATAGTTAATTATTTCTCATTACTGGCAGGAGACACCATGAAGTATTAATATATGGCAGTATGCTACCAGCTGTGGCAGTATGCTATCTGCTATCTTGCTCCTTGAACACATTTTACTTTTCTCTCTCATATACTCCCAGTCACTCAACAAGCTTCTTTATGCTGCCAAAAGGTCTCCACCTTGCAGCATAGTCATAACATTAATATTCCCTGACCTTACCTTACCTTTACAGGATACAAAGTATTCTCACAGCTCATTCACTCTTATATTTGTTTTCAGTTATTTTCCCTGTTTAAAGTTTTTTGTCACTTTTAGAGATTGGAAGAGCCGGAGGAGCGCAGTCTGGGAGGCCCGCGCTAATGTGGGCACCAGGCTGTGCGCGATCGGGCGTGGTGGAGGGGGGTCCGAGGCAGGACGGTTGGCTTTGCCTCTGCCCCCCCCCCCCCCACCCTGCCTCCACCCTCTTCGTGGTGGCTGGCAATTTGATTTGATTAGTGCCCGGGGCCGACCATGCAAGATCCTCTGATCGGGTTTGCCGGCCCCGGTGCACCAGGGGAAGTTATATCGTCATAGGGGGAGAGAAATAAAAAGGGGTGGCGCCTTCTTCCCTGCTTCTTTCCTCGGTGCAGCTGGCGATCGGGTCGTCCCCTTGCTGATCGGGTCCTCCTTCATTTCGGCGTGAGTGCTCCCTTCATTGCAGATTTAGTTGGTTGGTCTTTCAAAAAAAATTTTGTAGGAGAGCTTTATTTATTTATTTATTTATTTATTTATTTATTTATGTATTTAAAAACTTTTCTATACCGTCGTTTAGTAGTATACCATCACAACGGTTTACAGACAGGCACATAAATAAGTCTGGTTAGGATTATAAATTAGCTAGTAGGTGCCAATAAATTTTCGGTTACATGATTCAAATAATATACACTATCTGGATCGTGGATTGGAATTTCCATTTATATGACTAATAGAATATCCATATATGAAATATACTGTACTCTCTTAAATTAATCTTTAGGTATGAGAAAAATAATAAAGGAGGGATAACTGCTATTTGTTAACTTTTAACTGTGTGTTGGAGTTCTTTTTCTTGTCCGTTAGTATTCCTTACTCCCCACTCTCACTGTGAAAAGCTTTTTTGAAGAGCCATGTTTTTAAACTTTTTTTTAAAGAGTTTTAAATCTTTCATTAATCTTATTTCGAGTGGCATTGTGTTCCATAATATTGGACCGGCTAGGGATAGTGCTCTCTCTCTTACTTGCGTCAGTTTTGCTGTCTTTACAGAGGGTATGGTTAGTAGAGCTTTATTGGCTGATCTTAGATTTCTGTTGTGTCCTGCGGCCGTGGCAGGCCATGACTGTGGTCCCCTACCTCGGCTGCTGCAGAGACCCACCGCGGCAGCCTCCGGGGAAACCCCTGACCGGGTGCACGGTGCCCCGGCGTGGGTCCCCAGCCTGACCATCGGGGGAGAGCCATCCCTGCTCTTCCTCCACGCCATTCTGTAGTTGTTTCCTCCGCAAAGAAATCAAAGATGGCCGCCGCAATCTTTAGGCGCGAGGCCGCGCCCCCTTCACTAATTTAAAGGGACCTGATCCCATTAACAACCTCACCTGTCCTGGATCAGCCTGAGCAAAGGAAGTATTTAAGGGAGCATCCTCTGCTCATTCTCTGACTTGGCAACGTCCTCCAGCGTTGTCTTGTCTGCTTACCTCGATGAGTTCTTGAGCTTGGATCCCTGTTCCTGTTTCGGCTTGGTCTTCCCGGTTCCTGACTTTGGATTGGCTTCGGTACTTCTCTGGTGTGCGACTCGGATTGGCAAGCAGTAATTCCCTGGTGTGACCTCGGACTGGCAAGCGTTGATCCCTCAGTGTGTGACCTCGGCCTGGTAAGCGACGACTCTCTGGCACCTGATCTTGGACCCCTCCTGGACTCCGTCTCCAAGGACCTGCCTAAGTCCCAGTGGTCTGGGTCCCTATGAGCTCCTCCTGGGGGGACCTCAGACTTCCAGGGTGAAGCTCTAGTCAGCCCTTGCACCAATACTGTGACTCCTCGGGGTCCACCTAATTCCCAGCGGTCTGGGTCCCTACGGGCTCCTCCTGGGGGGACCACAGACTTCCAGGGGTGAAGATTCAGCTCCTCTTCTAGTCTCTTCATCTGTCTGCAGTCGTCTCTGCCTCCAGAGCCGAGGGTCAACTGTGCTCCTCTTCTGTTCTGCCTCGCCACCCGACGAGAGAACCTACGGAACCTCCATGGACCCGGCGGAGGTATCTGCCCGCCAGGCCATTCCCGGAATGGCCCAACGCCTGAAGGATCAACAACAGACCCTCGACACCCTGGTCACTGCGGTACAAGGACTGACCCAACGCCTCGAGGCATTAGGGCCCTCGAAGCCTACGTTGCCATCTCCACATGGGGCTCAAGGAGGTCACCCTATCCAGCCACATACCGTCCAGGGCTCCAGGGATGACCAGGGGTCAGTAACACCCACTCAACTCCTGGCGCCCTCTCGATATGCCGGAGATGCAAAGTTGTGTCGAGGATTCCTCAGCCAGTGCCAGGTCTGTTTTTCCTTGTTGCCTGCGCAGTTCCCCAGCGACCTGGTCAAAACCAGCTACATTATGTCCTTACTCGACGGAAAGCCCCTGATATGGGCCTCTCATCTGTGGGAGAGAAGGGATCCCGTTTTCGAAGACTTGACAGTTTCTGTCCGCCTTTCGACAGACTTTTGACGAACCCGTCCGCAAGCCCACTGCGGTTTCAGAATTACTTCAACTATGACGGGGTACTCGGAGCGTAGCCTAGTACGCGACGGAGTTCCGCACCCTGGCCGCAGAGCTGAATTGGAGAGAGGATTGTTTACATGGAATCTTCTTGGAAGGGCTATCCTCGCGCCTGCAGAATGAGCTAGTGGCGAAAGAACTCCCAGATGACCTCAATGGCATGATAGAGTTGGCCAATCGAGTGGATCGGCAGATGCGGTTTCACCTTCTGGTAGTCAGGCCAGCAAGAAGGCCCTCATCTTCCTCCAAAAGTACATCTGAAGCCCTTTGGGCATCCGCCGAGGAGCCCATGGAGTTGGGTCGTGGGAGAGTGTCTCCTCAAGAGCACCGGCAGCGTGCGAGAGAAGGACTTTGCTTTTATTGCGGCATGGCAGGCCATCGGATAGCCGCCTGTCCAGTACGACCGGAAAACTCTCGGGCCTAGGATCAGAAGGAGGTCTCATCCTGGGCCGTACCACACCCACACCTCCGCTAATGTTGCCAGTGGCATTAACCTCGACTGATGGGGAGTTCCACATGCTAGACCTAGTGGACTCCGGTGCTGGCGGAAATTTTATTATGAAAGGCCTAGTGGATCATCTAAAGATTCCACAAGTTTGTCTCCCTGCCCAGATGGTCCTTTCCTCGATTCAAGGGAAACCTCTTCCCGAACGGGTCACACATACCACAATTCCTGTCCCGCTGCGGGCTGGGGTACTGCATCAAGAACAGATGTCATTCTATGACCTGGAGTACTCCATCCACCCAATCGTCTTAGGTCTCCCCTGGCTCCAGGAGCATGAGCCCCAGTTCGATTGGAGGACTTTGCAGCTAGCTCGTTGGGGCCCGAGCTGTCACGACAACTGCCTCCGCTCTGTGGTTCCACCATCCTGCCCTATTGCTTCCACCAGTCTTCAAAACCTGCCAGCCCCTTATGCCGCATACGCAGACGTTTTCTCGAAGAAAAGGGCAAAGATTCTTCCTCCCCATCGGAAGTTCGATTGCGCCATCCAGCTCCTTCCTGGCACTGAACCACCTCGGGGTCGCACCTACGCCCTCTCACCCGTGGAGACGCAGGCTATGGGCGAGTATATCAAGGAGAATCTGGAGAAGGGCTTCATCTGGAAATCCAAATCCCCGGCCGGGGCTGGCTTCTTCTTTGTCGCAAAGAAGGATGGGAGTCTTCGTCCCTGTATTGACTACCGGGGCTTAAATACCATTACGGTCAAGGATCGCTACCTGTTACCCGTTACCCCTTACCTCGGAGCTCTTTGACCGGCTACAAGGGGCTAGGATCTTTTCCAAATTAGACCTTCGAGGGGCCTACAACCTCATCTGAATTAAAGAAGGTGATGAGTGGAAGACGGCCTTCAATACCCGAGACGGCCACTACGAGTATTTAGTGATGCCGTTCAAGCTTTGTAATGCTCCCGCGGTGTTCCAGAACACCATGAATGAGATATTCCGTGATCTCCTGTACAAGTGCATAGTAGTATACTTGGACGACATTTTAGTATTTCCAGATTCCCTGAAGACGCACCGTCAACACGTCATCCAGGTGTTGCAACGTCTCCGAGAACACCAGCTATACGCAAAATTGGAAAAGTGCCTCTTTGAGAAGGAGTCCCTTCCTTTCTTGGGATACATCATCTCCAACGAAGGCTTCCATATGGACCCTCAGAAGCTGCAAGCCATTCGGGATGGCAACAGTTCGAAAGTGCGCTTGGGTTAATAGGGGTTTTAGCCTTCTAAGGACCATTAGTTTGGCATAGCCTTCCCTAACTTTCACTGATATGTGTTGCTTAAGATTGAGTTCATTGTCAATTATTACACCTAGGTTTCTGTCTTTTTCGGTTAGTTCCACTATCTGATCCTTTTTAGGTTTGATGGGATTCTGTATTAATTCAGTGGTTTTTCTTTCAAGGTATATGAATTCTGTCTTTTCAATATTAATTACCAGATCCATTTGGCTTAGTAGTTGTTTAATTATATCTAGGTACAACATTGCTAAGTTTAGTGTTTTTTCAATTGTTTCCTCTACTGGTAGAATTAGCTGAATGTCATCAGCGTATATGTAATGTATGATACCTAGTCCTGCCAAGAGGTGGCATAGAGGCAGCATGTAGATATTAAATAGAGTTGCCGAAAGTGCTGACCCCTGTGGGACCCCAGTCTTTAGCTTTATTTTGTCTGATATTGTGTTTTTTATCTGTACCAGAAAAAAAATCTATTGTTTAGGTAGGATCGGAACCACTCAATTGTTTTGTTTTGTAGTCCTATTTCTTTAAGCCTTTTCAATAATATGTTGTGGTTTACTGTGTTAAATGCTGCTGACAGGTCCAGTAGTATCATAATATTGTGTTTTCTGCTGTCAAACCCTCGTAGTACATTATCTGTTAGTGAGATTAGTAATGTTTCGGTGCTATAGTGTTTTCTGAAGCCGTGTTGTGAGGGGTAAAGTATATTATTGTTGTCTAGATGTTCTGCCAGTTGCTTTTGTACCGTTTTTTCTATTAATTAGGCAAGCATAGGTAGGTTTGAAACAGGTCTACAGTTACTTAAGACATTTGGGTCATTGTTCTTTTTCTTCAGAATTGGTTTAAGTATTGCACCTTTAAGAGAGTCTGGCATTAGTCCTTCACTAAGTGATAGGTTAATTATTTTTGCTAGAGTATAGGAGGTTATATCAGCTAGTTTTTTTATGTCCATGGTGGGAATGGCGTCAATTTTATGTGGGGCGGGGTTCAAATTTTTTATCATGGATTCCACTTCTCTCTGGGATACCTCGTTGAATGTGGTCCATGGTGTTACATCTCTTTTGTGCATCTTAATTTCCTGCTTAAGATCGGTATCTTCGCTTTTAGGCTTGTGATTTTGTCTGAGAAATAGTGTGCTATTTAATTGCATTTATTTTCTTGTGGGGTTTGGGGTGCCTCTGTGCTATCATTAGTCAGATTTTTTACTATGTTAAATAGAGCTCTTGGGTTGTTTGTAAATTTCTCAATTTTTGCGCTAAAGAATTGTTTTTTTGCGTCGAGAATTACTTTTTTATAATAAGCTAGTTGTTTCCTAAATTTGGTTACATTTTCTGCTGATTTGTCTTGTTTCCACTTTTTCTTTTTTTCTCACATTTTGTTTGACTTCCTTTATCCTCTCATTAAACCATGTTTTTTTTGTTTTAGGCTCATATATTTGCATTGTTTTTGTGGGGTTAATGTCAACAGCCAATTTACTCGTGCTAGTCAGCCATTCTATAGTTGTGGTTGCAGAGTCTTTGTGATCAAAGTGTATTAGTGTCTCTTCTAGCTTATTTTTTTAATGTTTCAATGTTAAAAGGTGGACGATATTTAAACTCTAATGTTTTATTTTTCTGTATTTCTTTTGGCTTTATGCATTTAATAGTGGACTGAATTAGGAAATGGTACAGAGAAAGGCTACCAAAATGATAAGGGGAATGGAACAGCTCCCCTATGAGGAAAGACTAAAGAGGTTAGGACTTTTCAGCTTGGAGAAGAGACGGCTGAGGGGGGACATGATAGAGGTGTTTAAAATCATGAGAGGTCTAGAACGGGTAGATGTGAATTGGTTTTTTACTCTTTCAGATAATAGAAAGACTAGGGGGCACTCTATGAAGTTAGCATGTGGCACATTTAAAACTAATCGGAGAAAGTTCTTTTTCACTCAACGCACAATTAAACTCTGGAATTTGTTGCCAGAGGATGTGGTTAGTGCAGTTAGTATGGTGGTGTTTAAAAAAGGATTGGATAAGTTCTTGGAGGAGAAGTCCATTACCTGCTATTAAGTTCACTTAGAGAATAGCCAATGCCATTAGCAATGGTAACATGGAATAGACTTAGTTTTTGGGTACTTGCCAGGTTCTTATGGCCTGGATTGGCCACTGTTGGAAACAGGATGCTGGGCTTGATGGACCCTTGGTCTGACACAGTATGGCATGTTCTTATGTTCTTAAATGTCATTCTCTCCCATTTGTTTTTTTAAATTATGTTGGCAGCAGTGGCAGCAAGAAGAAGCATTGGGTACTCATCCTATTGCAGCAGGAATCAGTTGCCACAGGGTGTCAAGACAGGAGGTGCAGGCAGCAACCAAAGCGTATCAGGCCTGTTGGGGCTGTCAGCAGTGGAGGAGTGGTGAGCTCCCAGCAGGGATTAAGAGGCCTCAGTGGCAGGAGTATTGAGTGCCCAGCAGGAATCAAGCAGTCTCAGCATGGGAGAAGGATGCCGCCAAGCAGCGCCAACAGCAACAGTGATTGCAAATACCTCCACCCACTGCAGGCTGGCTAATTCCTCCCCTGCTCTCCTCATTTCAGCTCTGGACCTCTTACCCCTTGGCAAGCAAAACTGTGGTGGTGAAAACGGGCTCAGGTCCCTTTGTGGCAGTCCCAATTGAGGCAGCTGGACTGAGATTCAGGAATATTGCGATGCCGGTCTCCACCTCTCCTTTACTATTTTTTTTATTTCTTGGCTAACTGCCACCTGATGCAGCACTGTCATGGCCCAGTATGGCATGGCCCAGATTGCATCTCTCTCTCTCTCTCTCTCTCTCTATGGCTTCTTCACCGCGTATATGGCACTCAAATTGCTATCGATTTAGCTAGGTCCCCAACTGCAAGAGCGGGAGGGCTCTTTCTCTCTCTTTATTTTATTTTTTTTCTTTTGGTGTCTCTTTTCTTCTTTCTCTGGAGCAACAGTGGCAGTTGCAGTGTGAGTAGTGGGGCCACAATGCTGCACTTCTCCTCTCAACCCCTTCCTGGTTTATTACAATTTTTTTTTTTTTTTTTTTTAAATCGCAGTTGACTTTGCCTTTGCTCTCTGGTCTTCGGATTCTCAGAGACCCAGCAGCACCACTTTCTGTCATCTGCTCTCAGTCTCTTTTTGGCCTGTTCCATGCTGCCTCCAGTCCAGCTCCATGCCCAGGTATTTATTTACTATGCATTTACCTATACCCTTATTACAACAGAGAGTGGAGGGAGGGTGTTGAGTGACAGACAGAACAGAAAAGAGTGAGCGCTAGGGAGTGGGTGAATGACTGAGAGGGAAAGGGAGGGAATGAGCGACTGAGGCCTGGATTTATCAAAATGCACTAAATATTGCATGTGATAGAAAAAGGGGCATGTTTTATGGTAATGGGTAGTTTATTGCAATTTGCGCTAATGCCTATGCGAAGCATTAAGTTACTGAAAATTGTGATAACTTTTTTGCACTTTGAGATAAGTGCCAGAATTGTGGTATTTCATACATACAACCACTGGGGGGACCATGTTTACTATCAGGGCCAATGATGGGGGAGAGAAGAGAGAGAGAGAAAGAGAGAGAAAAAGAGAGAGAGAGAGAACTCCTAGCCATGATGCCCTAACACCAGATAGGTATTTATATCTCTCTGGGAGGCCCACCTAGTAACTCGAGGTGAGGTTTAGGTATTAGTGTAGGGGTAAGGGGCCACTTTGACATTCAAAGTGAGACGTACAAACAGAACAGTGCTTTCTTGTGAAAATCTGCCCCTTGGTGAATAGCCACTGCTTGTTGCCAGCTTTAGTAGCATGGGATCTATTTAATGTTTGGGTACTTGCCAGGTATGTATATCCTGGATTGGCCACTGTTGAAAATAGTCTGACCCAGTATGGCAACTACTTATGTTCATTTCTTTTCTAGCGTTTCTATTAGCGTGACTTTCTTGCACTTAAGCATTTCTACAAGGAGGATTTGCAGGGATGCCAGAGACCTTCGAAACACCTCTGTGAGCCCATGAACCTGGTGAAACTGACAGCATTGCAGGCCATTCCAGCTATAGCACAATGAATCCAGCAGCAACAGAACATACTGGGCTAAGTAATAGGGGTTTAGGAAAGGTTATTGGTCCATTTGGATGCCATCTCTACTCAGCCAGCTCCACTGTCATCTGTCTACCTTACCCACTCCTTGCCTTCTCTGTTGTGCCTTGTCCTTGTTCTCATCCTTATCTTGCCCTTTCTCCCTTGGCTTGACTTCCTAGTTTGACCTTTCCTTGCTCCAAGACTTCACTGTTTGCCTTCTGGACCTGACTTTATACTTGACCTATGCTTTTCTTCTGTCTGCACCAACCTTTGCCCAGACTTGGATGTTCTCTCTTCCCATTACCCCAGAGATCCTCCTAAATCCTGCTGGCCATCTGAACCAAGGGCTTAATCTGTGGGAATAACTTGTGGTAAAGGTGAAACTCCAGCCAGTTCCATCCATTCAGCAGCATTTGATGTAGGCTGTATGGGTTTGCTAATTCAGCTGTGTCAACTGCACCACTGCACAGGGGTCTACCCAGATCCTTGTTTATTGATTATGGAATCCAAAAATGAAATCTTTGAAGCACTATAGTGCATTATAAATGTCAAATTTGTGTCCAAACAATTAACCCAACTGAAAAATTGAAACAAAAAGCTATCATCCTCCAGCCAAAAGAAAATAAACATCAATGTAACAATGTCACAATTTGATGGAGGTGAACCACGGAGATCCAAATAGATAGCATTTTTCAAAATTCATAACATACATGTTAATTATTCTAGGCTATAATCTATTTAGGAAGGATAGGTTAGGAAGAAAGGGAGGGCTTACAAGATAAGGAGGAGACAGCATATGTTAATCTAAAAAGTGAGTGCAACATCAATTTATATTGGTGTGATATACAAACTGCCTTCACATACAAAATAAATGAATAGAGATTAAATTGAAAACATTCACAAAATTATTAAAAAAAGGGGAGTCGTGATTACTAGGTGATTTCAATATGCCAGATGTTGATTGGGACATCCCAGAAGCAGTGCTATTTAGTAGCAGGGAGATCTTGGATTGTCTGCAGAAAGTCTTGTTCCAACAATGGGTAACAGATAAGAGGAGAGGATACTGGATCTGGTGTTTAGAAATGGGGAGAGTGTATCTGATATCATAATGAGGATTCATCTGGGATCCAATGATCACCAGATGATGTGCTTCAGTATTAGAGCTCAGGTAGTGGTGCTTCCTTCGATGGCAAGGGCCCTGGACTCAAGACAATCTAACAATTAATGAGAGGGAGTTGCTGAATGATTCATTAACTATATGGGTTAAGTTAGGGGAAATAGAAGAGCAGAGAGCAAAACTAAACAAAGGAGAAAAAGAGGTCATTTTGGGGTTCTAAAGAAGTGGCTGAAAGGGTAAGGAAAAATGATTAGCATTCATAAAATACAAGAAAGTTCAGAAAAAGGAAAACAGGCAACAATATCTGGAGAAGCAAACAAAAGATGTGGTTAGTTAGGAGAGTGAAGGTGCAAATGGAAAAAACATTAATTGCAAATACATTGAAACAATAGGATAGGACTTTTTTTTTTTTTTAGATATGTTAGCAGTAACAGAAACGTGTGCAAATGTGGAACTGCAAGACTCAAAGATGAAGGGGCAATATTTAGAGATTGACTAGGAAAAAGCAGAATTGCTTAACAAATAATACTCTTCTGTGTTCAGTGAGGACCACATAAAACTGCCATAGATAGGAATGGAAGTGAGACAGACCTCAAACAATTTTGAGAAGACTATTTATGTGTCGACCTAGCATAACTTAATGGAACAGATGGAATACATTCAAAGGTAATAGAAGAACTGAGGGACGTTTTGACAGCTCCACTGTCTGAACCCGCTAAGTGCTCTAGGTATGAGTTCTAAAGTGACTGACTGGATATGAAACTAGATGAGTGGGAGGTGACAATGGGTAATGGTAAATGCAGTTAACTTCATGAAAAGGGAATGATACCAAAATCTGCAACAGGGTAGACCCCTGGCATGTGTGAAAAACATGAGGAGGAATCAAGTGATGCCTGAGACATGGTCTAGTATCCGATTACTAAGATTTCATGCTAAAAAATGCAGGGTTATGTATTTTGGGTTGGCAATGTAGGAGTGACTTTCTTCTGTAAATAAAACAAGAGCAAGATGTGTGGATGATATTATCTGATGATCTTAAAGGTGGCCAAACAAGTAGATAAGGCAATGGCAAATGCTAGAAGGATGCTTATATATAGAGAGAGGAAGAGCCAGGCACAGGAAAAAGGATGTGATATTACCTCTGACAAGTCTCTGGTGAGATCTAATTTGGAGTATTGTGTATAATTCTGAAGAATGCATCTTCAAAAGGATATAAAAAAGATTAAGTCAGTCAAAAAAAAGCAACTATTAAAATGGTCAGTAGTCTTCATCATAAAACATAATGGGACAAACTTAGGGAGTCATTCTCTAACGCTATCGCATGCGAAAAGTCCCTTTTCACATGTGATAGCTAGCTCGGGGAGGAGTCAGGGCAAAGTCGGCTCCGGAAGAGGAGGAGTCAGGGTGGCACTGGGGCTGACACTGTGGACACATTGCTGGCGGCAAAAGGTTAGATTCCTTATCGCCACCAGTTTCGCGCTGAATAACTACACCTTTTATGGTGTAGTTATTTGGTGCGAAAGCCGGCAGCGATCGCAGTCCAAGTGCAGGAGGTCACTCCTGGACCCCTGCTGGACCACCAGGGACTTTTGGCAAGTCTTATGGGGGTCAGGAGGGTCCCCCAAGACTTGCCAAAAGTCCCTGGTGGTCCAGCGGGGGTCTGTGAGCGACCTCCTCCACTCTGGCCATCGGCTGCCAGTATTCAAAATGGCGCTGATAGCCTTTGCCCTCACTATGTCACAGGGGCTGACCAATGGCACTGGTAGCTCCTGTGACATAGTAAAGCAAAGGCTATCGGCACCATTTTGAATACTGGCAGCTGACGGCCCAAGCGCAGGAGGTCGCTCCCGGACCCCCGCTGAACCACCAGGGACTTTTGGCAAGTCTTGTGGGGCTCAGGAGGGTCTCCCAAGACAATGAATGGCACCGGCCATCCATTGCTCCTACCATGTGACAGGGGCTGACCAATGGCACCGGTAGCCCCTGTGACATAGTAACGTCAAAGGCTATTGGTGCCATTTTTAATACCGGCAGCCAACGGCGTGAGTGCAGTAGATGGCTTCTGGAACCCCCCCAACCCCCCGCTGGACCACCAGGGAGTTTTGGTAAGTCTTGGAGGGGTCAAGAGGGTGGGGGTTTGTTTAAATTTGCTACTTTAGATGGCCGAATAATTTGGTGAAGATTTGTTGTATTCGTGGGGAATCGTGATACATTTCGCTTCCCCACGAATACAACGAATATGACCCTATACGTTGCGGATTACCAATACATTACAAATGAATGCACACCCCTAGCCCTATCTGCTATCATGTTCTATTGTTTCTATGCATTTTTAGTTGCAATACAAAGAGGTATTCTAGGGAGTTTTTCAAATGTGTGACCAGAAACTACAGATGAATATCTATATTTAAAATATGTACATGCTTAATAGACATGCTAACATGTATATTTTATGCAATCATGTAATACCATATACGGTACATTATTAAACCAACAATTTGAGGAACCCAATCTTATTTCAAACAATTGGAACTTATTTTTAACTTAAGGGAAATAGTATCAGAAAAATAATGTGCTAATAGCATATACAGTTGTCTGGCTCTTGCCCACAAAGGGCTGCAACCAGTTCATGTATACAGCACATATGATCACTTCGTTTACCATTTCCCTATTTTCAATTTTCAGAGGTATTGGTGAGAGTACCGGTTTGCACAAGGAAGTGTGGTGTTTTAAAACATTTTTTAAATGTGGAGATTGCACAAAATAGGATTGAAAATTGGGAAATGGTAAACGAAGTGATCATACGTGCTGTATACACGAAACTGGGTGCAGCCCTTTGTGGGCAAGAGCCAGATGACTTGTATCTGCTATTAGCACATTATTTTTTTTATGATACTAGTTCCCTTAAGTAAAAATAAGTTCCAATTGTTTGAAATAAGATTGGGTTCCTCAATTTGTTGGCTTAATGGTGTATAATAGTACAGTGAGGACTTAGTAGCCTGTTATAAGAATTATTTTTGTTTTCCATACCATATACATTTACATGTATTTTTTAGCTATTAGCCTTGTGTTTAAAGATGTTCTGGGTTTGTAATAGGGATGTGCATTCGTCCAGGACAAATTAGGCAATTTCAATGAAATTGCTTAATTTGTCCTGTTTCGGACACCCCAATATAAATGAAGCGGATTTTCCTGAAATTTCGGGAAAATGTGTTTTTCAGGGTTAGCACTAACCGTTAGTGTGCACTAACCCTGAAAATTGGGGCAGCCAAAAAAAATTGGCCTGAACCACGGGAAAACAAAATTTCCTGCGGAGGGCCAATAACGAAGACCGAACCAAAAGGTTCGGCCGAATCACATCCCTAGTTTGTAAAGGCTGAAAAATATGCATGTGCATTGACATTTATGTGCTCTATTGAAAATTTATCCTAGTGTGAGGACAATAAAACATACTGACACAAGTTATATTTCATAAAGCTAAATTAAATAAATATTTTAGGCATGGATGACAAACCTTTCCATAGCAAATATTTTTTGACCATTAATCCCCCTTTAGTTGGAGAATTAATATTAAAATATGGTATAACTATGTATATATATTGATTTGATATAGTTCAAGATAATCATGAACAAGCCAACCCAAAAGATCTGATTGAGGTGAAGAAATGATAATTGATTTGCCTGGACACATAGGAAGTAGGAAATATTACATGATTTGAAAGTATTACTCAGAAAACCTTCACAAAATTATTTTGGAAATGACTTAGAAATAAAAGGGTTCAAAATTAAGCAAGTTCTCTTTAAGTTCTACAGTTGACAATATTAGTCATGATACCACCCACACATATTACGGATCTAATAATAGGAAGACTCAACTGAATGTTAAATAGAATAGAAATATAGTAGATGAGCTACAGTGAAATGAAGGTCAAATGACTATATTGTGCCTGTGAAATATATTGAATGAAATCATTAGTTCATTATTCTATAAATCTATTGATGGGTTTCATTTAATTTGACATTTCCTACTTTTATATATAACCATTCTCATTTTAATCCAAATCATTAATGGAACAAATTTTAAAGATTGCACAGTGATTGAAAAAACCCTCCTCACCACTTATATGGATCTTGCAGGTGTCTGTCAAATGCAAAAATGTAAATGGTCTGTCTGAGTATGTGTTGCTTTGCTTCCAACATGTGCATTACTTATGTGCTACATTCGTTCACTTATAGAAAATATGTAGGTGTTTCTAATGCAGTGGGTAGGACAGGCATAGAATCAGTCTTGTTATTATTTCAATATTGTTTGAAGTGCTTGCCTACACTGAAAGTGTGGACCTCTGAATTGTTGAAACAAGAGAAAATTGATGCATATAACATTGTTTTCTTTATGAATCACTTACATCTTTCCTTTAGTCTAGACATTATACAACTGCATGTGTATGCACTTTGATAAGGCAATGCCTTTTTCTTGAGGAAGATGGAAAAAGCTCAGAAGAGAAGGAAGATTTTTAGTTCTAGGGTAGGGGGAGGCAACTCTGGTCCTGGAGTGGCACAAGCAGGTCTATATTTTAGAATATCCATAGGGGTAGATTTTCAAAGGGGTGCACGCGTAAGATACGCGCGTACCCCCCGAAAATCTACCCCAAACCCCTCCTGCACGCGCCGAGCCTATTTTGCATAGGCTTGGTGGGGCACGTAAGTCCCGGGGCTTGCATGGAGGGGCGTGTCGGGGGAGTGTTGGGGGGTGTGCCGGGAGTGACACGGCATTTTGGGGGCGTGTCCGGGGGCGTGGTTCCAGCCCGGGGGCGTTCCGGGGGCGTGATAGCGGCCCATGGACCAGCCCCCGGACCGGAACATGGAGCGCAGCAGCTGGCCCAGCGCGCGCAAACTTACGCCTGCTTTGAGCAGGCGTAACTTTCGTGATAGAGGTAGGGGGGAGGTTTAGATAGGGCCAGGGGGGTGGGTTAGGTAGGGGAAGGGAGGGGAAGGTGGGGGGGAGGGGTGAAGGAAAGTTCCCTCCGAGGCCGCTCTGATTTCGGAGCGGCCTTGGAGGGAATGGAGGCAGGCTGTGCGGCTCGGCGTGCGCAGGCTGCCGATTTTGGGCAGCCTTGCGCACACCGACCTCGGATTTTAATGGATACGCGCGGCTACGCGCATATCTATTGAAATCCCGCGTACTCTTGTTCACGCCTGGTGCGCGAACAAGAGTACGCGTGTGCGCAGATTTATAAAATCTGCCCCATAATGAATACACATGAGGTACATTTGCATGTATTGCCTTGATTGTATCAAATATATCTCATATATATTTATTGGAAATGCCCTGAAAACCAGGTCTGTTTGTGGCACTCCAGGACCGGAGTTGCTTCCCCTGTTCTGGGGGTCACATTTTCCAGCAATGACAGCATGCCAAAAGAGGCTTTTAAAAATTGCCTGGGGGGGGGGGGGGGGGTTCATGTAAAAGTACTCAAAGAAGAGATTCCACACACACCTTTATCAATATTCTAATGAGTATTCTGAGGGAGCAGAGCTGGAGCAGGGAAAACATTTATGCAAATACTTTCAGTTTACAAATGCTCTTTATATCACTCTGGGTTCAGCATGCACCCCCTAAATTTCAAAGTGGACTTCAATGTTTAAGTCTACTTTGAAAATCTGGCAAAGTCTAATAGCCATTTCCTTTTTAATTTCTATAAAGCACTGATGAAAATTCTGAAGAAATACACTAATATACAGAATAAAGTCTTAGAGGTCAATATTCAGCTCCACTTAGCAGTTAAGTATGGACTTAACCGGTTAAGTGGTAGCAGCTGAATATCTGCTCCCATTTAGTGGCTACCACCTCTAAGAATAAATACTTATCCAGCTAAGTGGTGGGTAGGAAACTAGCATTTCGGGGAGGAGTTATTTATCTGGTTAACTTAGCTGTATAAGAAGCAATATTTAAGTTAACTGTATAAGAAATCTTAGATCTAGGAACAAGGGGCTTCTTTCTTTATCAACAGTAAAATCACATCTAACACAGGTTAGAAACAGGGCTATCTCTCTTGCTGGACAAAAAATTTGGAACGCATTACCAGAAGACTTAAGATTGCAGCAGAACCAGAAAACATTTAAAAGAGAATTAAAAACTTGGTTATTTTGCAAAGCCTATGTTGAGATTGACCAGGTGAAATAGCAAGTTTACTTACTTTTAATTTCTTTTAATGCATTTTTAGACCATTAATAGTGTATTAACCTAATATTTCTTCTATTTTTTTTATCTTATTTGTATATTTTTATAGATCTATGTAAACTGTTGTGATGGAACCCTCTAAAGGATGATATATAAAATTTAATAAATAAAATAAATAAATAAATAAATAAGTTACATTAGCTAAATAGAAGTGTGCAGAAGCAAAAAAATCAGGGTTTTTTTGTTTTGCTTTTGGGAGTATTTTTACCACAAGTTTAATTTTGTTTAATGTTTAATTTGTTTCTTTTTTTTTTTTTTTTTAAATACAAGTCAAACATTAAATAACAAAAAACCCTAAAAAGGAAAAAAAAAAAAAAAAAGGAAAGAGGGCCTCCCAAAGGCTCCTGTCACAACCACCCATCCCTCTCACCCAGAGAAATGCCAGGATTCCCCCTAGTTCCCACTTACCCAGTCTGGATGTGATCCACTGGCAAAGCCTAGGCCCATGCAGAAGCTTCAGTCTTACATAGGCCTAGGCAGCTATAGGTTGCTGTGACTTCAGCCTAGATTCAATGCAAAGCGAGATTTAGTGGCCTGGTCCTGTCACCTAGGACTAGGCCCGACACCAGGGCCTAAGCCAGAAACCAGGGCCTCGGCTCAGCTGGGTACCGACTCCTGAGCTGAGGCCTAGGCCAAATCCCAAACCCTGGCCCGATGCAAGGCATGGTCTAAAGAATGGGTCCTAACATCTAGGCCTTGGCCTAGGCCAAGGCCCAAAGCTGGCCTGAAGATGCCTGGGCCTCGGCTAAGGGTCTTGCCCAGGACAGGAGGCAAAATTGATGCCATGTATGTCCTCTTGTTTTCTTCTTTCTTCTTACATTGATGGCATCCAATGGGGACATGCCAGAGTAAATTAACTCCAGCGCATCCTCCTCAGAGGAGGGCTCCATTTTGCTTTACAGGAAAATGGCACCCTCTGCTGAGAAGGATGCACCAGAGTAAAATTACTCTGGTGTGATCCCAGCAAACACAGTCATTTGAAAAAGAAATAAAAAAAGAAGAGGACCTACATGGCCAGAGCTATGGCCACCAAGCCTGGGCCTGATCCTGGACCAAGGTCCAGATATCAAGAACCAACCTCCTTGATGGTCCCCGGTGTCGGACAAGGGCCTTGCTCTGGCCCACACTGAGGCTCAGGCAGTAGGACCTAACCTCCGTTATCAGGCTTAGGCCTGAGCTTTGGCCTAGGCCAAGTCCCAGGCATCTGGATCCAGCCTCCAGATTGGGCATTGGAGTCGGACTGGGGCCCAGGCTTTGGCCTCAACTGAGGCCCAAGCTTAGGGACACAGCCTGAGGACAAGGTTCCAGTGTCAGGCCTAGGATTGGGTTGAAGCCCAGGCTTTGGAACCTGTCCTTCATAACTGGCCCTGGCTTTGAGCCTATGCCTGAACCTTGGGCCAAGGCTGAGGCCCAGGCTTCAGCACTGGGCCTCCAAGGCCCAGGATTCAGGACCCAGCCTCTGGACGGCATTGGCATTAGGCTCAGGCCAGTGCCTTGGTCTAGACCAATGCTCAGGCATCTGTACTATGCCTGACCGCGGTGTCGAATCCAAGACTAATAAGGTAATTGGGGGTCAGAAAATTTCCCGACTCCAATAAAATTTTTCATGGGTGCCTGAGACATTCCTCTGGTCTCTGTTGAAGTCCTGGCATCGATCCTAGTGATGTGCCAAGCCCAAACCTTTCGGTTCAGGCTTCGTTTTTGGGCTGCCGCAGGAAATATCATATTTCCTGCGGTTTGGGCCTTTAAAATTCGGGGGGACCCAAATTTCGGGTTAGTGTGCACTAATGGGGTTAATACACACTAACTCACATTTTAACATTAGTACGCACTGACGAGGAGTTAGCACGCACTAACTCCTATTAGTGTGCATTAACCTGAGAACAAATTTTTCATGAAACTTCGGGAAAAATTTGTTCGGGATTCGTTGTTCCCGAAACAGGATGAATTAGGCAATTTTGTTAAAACTGCCTAATTCGTCCTGAGTGAATGCACATCCCTACTTGATCTTTGTCCTAGACTGTGACCCTGGTATCACGCTTGGGCATAGGCCGCAGCCCGATGCAGCCATGGCCTATGCTAGATGAGGTTCTGATCTCATGCCTAGTCCTTATCCAAAGCACTGGCATTGTGCCTCTGCTTTGGGCCTCAGTTTATGCCCTAGGTGAGGCTCAGTTGGGAATTTTAACCTAATTAATTTGGGGGGGGGGGGGGGCTCTCAATTTGTTTCAGGTCTGCTGAAATAAACAAATTGCCTCTTATTTGTTGTATTTTTCATATTTGGTTAAAACAAATGCATATCGCTACTCAATAGCAGGTATAAAGTTAGCCAGATTAGACTATCTGGCTAACTAGTGATTACTAGGGTTATATTTTGCAGCATAGCTGTGCTGATAAATATCTCTTGCAAGTTAATTGGATACATTTTATCCAGTTAACTTACTTAAACTTCTTAGTATACAATCCTCTTTTGTAAACCTTGCAATTTTGGCCATACCTAACTTCTAATGAACTGCAGAATTTTCTGGAGGCCATTTTCAGACTACATTCTCCTGAGCATGTATTAAACACCCTTCCAAAAACAGTTAGTCAGCAGATTTTGGTTTTCAGAGGATTATTGAGCATTAGATTTCATTTTTGAAAATTACAGTTTTTTCCATTGTTGTAAGACAAGAAGGAGACTATTAATAAAAAGGTTTAAATACTTTTGATTTGAGAGTAATTGGGGTTTCTTCAGTCTGAAAATTATTTTTAAGAGGCAGATCACTAGAAATTTAACCTGCAAGTCAGAAACCTACTTGATTATTATGATGAAATATTGTAGTTTACTAGTTATTAAATTACATATTCTTGCTATATTCTAGCTTCACAACCTTCCAAATATTTATAGCCTGATTGCTACCATTGTTTTAGAGTAGATGTCAGCTATGAAGGTTACAATGAGATATAGGCTAGGTTGAGGACATAAAAAGAACTAAGCAGGAAAATGATAGGTATAAGAAAATAGCAAAAAGGGCAGAGAAAAGCAGTGAAGAGTCATTTACTTTAAGAACTTAACTTAGAAAAAAAAGATTGTGAAGAGCAGGGTTGGATTACTCTAATTGGACAGCTCTCTCTGCTCCTGTGGTGGTGATGTGAATCGGAATCGGTTCCGATTCACATCGTTATTTTTTTTTTTAGTGAGGCCCGACCCTTTAAAATTGACCCCTTACCTTCACCCACACTCCCGAACACACTCAAAACTTTTTACGATTACCTGGTGGTCCACTGGGGGTGCGGGGACTGATCTCCCGCTCTCGCGCCATCGGCACCATTTTGGCTGCCACTCAAAAGTGGCGCCGATGGCCCGATAAAAAAACCCCCACCCGACCCTTTAAAAATGACCCCTTAGCTTCCCCACCCTCCCGAGCCCCCCAAAACATTTTAAAATTACCTGGTGGTCTAGTGGTGGTCCCGGGAGCGATCTCCCATTCTCGAGCCGTCGGCTGCCACTCATAAAGATGGCGCCGATGGCCCTTTGCCCTTACCATGTGACAGGGTATCCATGCCATTGGCCAGCTCCTGTCACATGGTAGGAGCACTGGATGGCCGGCGCCATCTTTTAAGATGGCGGCAACCATCTTTACGATGCCGGCGGCCATCTTTAAAGATGCCGGCAGCCATCTTTAAAGACGGCGGCGGCCATCTTTATGATGGTGGTCGGGTGGGGGTTTTTTTTATCGGGCCATTGGCGCCATTTTTGAGTGGCAGCCAAAATGGTGCCGATGGACCAAGAGCGGGAGATCGGTCCCCGCGCCCCCACTGGACCACGAGGTACTCGTAAAAAGTTTTTGGGGGGTTTGGGAGGGTGGGGGAAGGTAAGGGATTAGTTTTATAGGGACGGGGTGGGTTTAGGGGTTGTTTTGGTGTGCCGGTTTTCCCCAACCTCCCCCTTCCCCGATTTATGATTTTTCACGATAAATCGGGGGAATTTCTATTGTATCGCGACTCTTAATGATTTTGACGATTTAAAAAATATCTGACGATTTTTTTAAATCGTCAAAAAATGATTCACATCCCTAGGGGCGGATTTTAAAAGCCCTGCTCGCGTAAATCCGCCCGGATTTACGCAAGCAGGGCCTTGCGCGCCAACGCGCCTATTTTCCATAGGCCTGCCGGTGCGCGCAGAGTCCCGAGACTCGCATAAGTCCCGGGGTTTTTCGAGGGGGGCGTGTCGGGGGCGGGGCAAATTGGCGCGGCGTTTTGGGGGCGGGACGCGGTGTTTCATGGTTGGGCCCGGGGGCATGGTTTCCTCCCGGGGCGGTCCGGGGGCGTGGCCGTGCCCTCCGGAACCGCCCCCAGGTCGCGTCTCGGCGCGCTAGCGGCCCGCTGGCGCGCAGGGATTTACTTCTCCCTCCGGGAGGTGTGGGGTTAGATAGAGGAAGGGAGGGGAAGGTGAGGGGAGGGCGAAAGCGAGTTCCCTCCGAGGCCGCTCCGATTTCAGAGCGGCCTCAGAGGGAACGGAGGCAGGCTGCGCTGCTCGGCGCACGCTGGCTGCACAAAATCGGCAGCCTTGCACGCACCGATCCTGGATTTTAGCAGATACACGCGGCTACGCGCGTATCTACTAAAATCCAGCGTACTTTTGTTTGTGCCTGGTGCGCCAACAAAAGTACGCGAAGGCGCACTTTTTTAAAATCTACCCCCTACTGTCTACTAATTTATCAGAAAATTAAGTGTGCATATATTAGACACATGGTAACAGATCCAAAAAGAAGTTGAATTAGCATAAGTTTGAGACCTGTGATCAGTTGTGCCACCCCAAAAAACAAAGCGGATTTTCCAGAAATTTTGGGAAAATTTGTTTTTTGGGCTTAGTGCGCACTAACTCTCCATTAGTGCACGCTAACCCCGAAATTCGGAGCGGACAAAAAAATCGGCCCGAACCGCAGGAAAACTAAATTTCCCACCTCAGGCTGATAACGAATCACATTTCTGGCCGATTGTCAAGGTTACAACCCTGGCCACTGTCCATTCGTGCATCTTTCACATACAATCATAATTCAATCATCTTTAAACTGAAGAGTGTATCTTACTTTTACTTATCTCATGCTTGAATATGAAATTAAAATTACTGAACACTATTTAGACTGCAGCTGTTAAGGAATTGCCTTGGGTTCTTTAAATATCAAATGAACAGTTTGTAGGTGGATGTGAATATCCAGAGAAGGGGGAAGGAAAGGTATCAGGGAGAGAAGCACTTTTTTTTTTTTCAAAGTAGCTGAGATGTAGTCCAGGGTAATGGAGTTAAAATCACAAAAATAATCTAGCAAGACTCACACATTGCCACTGATTCTGCCACAAATCTTATGCCCTTACTATATAAATAAGATTTGAAATTTATGTAGTAAAAGGATTAGGATCATGGCTGGATTGGTGACAATGACTTTCTTGCTACATTTCTTGTGATTTCCTAAAACTGCATCCAATTTCTATTTAAAAAAAAAAAGGTGCTTATCTCCCAGTCCCCTTCTCCTCCTTCCCCTTTCCCTGGACAATAATCCCTACCTATAAACTGTTTGCCTTTTGATATTTATATTTCCCAAGGCAGCTCCTTATAAGTTGCTGTCTAAATTCTGTTCAACCAATTCAAATTGAAGCATGAGATAAAAACATAAGAATTGCCATACTGGATCAGATGAAGGATCCATCAAGCTCAGTATCCTGTTTCCAAAAGTGGCCAATCCAGGTCAAAAATACCTGGTAGGATCCCAAACAATAGATAGATCCCATGCTACTAATGCCCAGGGATAAGTAATGGATGTTCTCTATCTGGTTAATAACAATTTATGGACTTCTCCAGAAATGTGTCCAAACCTTTTTTAAACCCAGCTATGCTAACTGCCTTTATTTATTTTATTTTATTTCTTTATTTGTTTTTCACTACCGATATTCAATTTGAGATATTACACTGTAGGGATGTGAATCGTGTCCTCGATCGTCTTAACGATCGATTTCGGCTGGGAGGGGGAGGGAATCGTATTGTTGCCGTTTGGGGGGGTAAAATATCGTGAAAAATCGTGAAAAATCGTTAAAAATCGAAAAATCGAAAAATCGAAAAACCGGCACATTAAAACCCCCTAAAACCCACCCCCGACCCTTTAAATTAAATCCCCCACCCTCCCGAACCCCCCCAAATAACTTAAATAACCTGCGGGTCCAGCGGCGGTCCGGAACGGCGCCATTTTCCGTACGGAAAATGGCGCCGGCCATACGCGTATGGCCGGCGCCATTTTCCGTACGAAAACGATTCGCGGCGGGAAATCGCTCCCTGACCCCCGCTGGACCTCCAGGAACTTTTGGCCAGCTTGTGGGGGGCCTCCTGACCCCCACGAGACTTGCCAAAAGTCCAGCGGGGGTCCGGAAGGACCTCCTGCCGTCCAATCTTTTTCGTCTATGGCCGCCGCCATTTTTCGGCGCCATTTTGGAAAATGGCGCCGGCTGAAGACGACAAGATTCAGAGCAGGAGCCCGTTCCGGACCGCTGCCGTTCCGGACCGCCGCTGGACCCGCAGGTTATTTAAGTTATTTGGGGGGGGGTTCGGGAGGGTGGGGGATTTAATTTAAAGGGTCGGGGGTGGGTTTTAGGGGGTTTTAGTGTGCCGGCTCACGATTCTAACGATTTATAATGATAAATCGTTAGAATCTGTATTGTATTGTGTTCCATAACGGTTTAAGACGATATTAAAATTATCGGACGATAATTTTAATCGTCCTAAAACGATTCACATCCCTATTACACTGGTTTACATACAACAGGATGTCTCAAGGCAAGCCTTTTGGTGACATGATAGAGTATAAAAGATTAACCGAGAAAAATATACAGAGAACTTGCTTTACATAATAACTATCTTAACCGAAAAATGTTCTGAATTTAATTTACTATGTACAAAGGCAGAGGAGGGGGGGGGGAGATGATTGGCTGTGCCGGGGGGGGGGGGGGGGGGACAAGGAGCAGGGGAGGAATTGTCTGGAGGGAATGCTTTCCTAAAGAGCCAAGTTTTGAGATTCTTTCTGAAGGAAGGCATTGAGGGGTCAGTTCTGAGGGGAACTGGGAGGTTGTTCCAAATGTGGGGGCCTGCTATTGAAGCAGCACGTTCTCTTGTAGAGACTCGATGAACTTCCTTAATTGAGGGAGTTGCAAGTAAACCTGTGTTGCA
Source organism: Rhinatrema bivittatum (assembly GCF_901001135.1). Lineage (NCBI taxonomy): Eukaryota > Metazoa > Chordata > Amphibia > Gymnophiona > Rhinatrematidae > Rhinatrema > Rhinatrema bivittatum. Next base: position 153,673,953 of record NC_042619.1, read on the forward strand.
TGAGCGGAGGTTCCTTGTAGGGTTGCAGGGGTGTAGTGGTCCTTGTAAACATCTGGCCTTGTCATTGTGGATTGCTTTGTGGATAAGCTTGAGGATGTTATATTGGGATCTGAAAGAGACGGGTAGCCAGTGGAGTTGTTTGAGTAGGGGCACGATGTGATCTCTTTTTCTGCTGTTAGTTAGTGATCTAGCGGCTGCATTCTGTAGGAGCTGGAGGGGCTTGAGGGTGGTGGCGGGCAGACCTATTAGGAGGGTGTTGCAGTAATCTAACTTGGCAAAGAGGAGGGATTGTAGTACTGTCCAGTAATCTGGAGGGTGTAGCAGGGGTTGGAGTTTCTTAAGAATTTGTAGTTTGTAGAAACCTTCTTTTATCAGTGTGTTGATATGACATTTAAAATGTAATTCTTTGTCCAAGGTGACTTCGAGATCTCTAACCATCGTGAGCGGTGTATTTGTATTTGAGTGGTGTTGCAGGGTCAGTTGGGGGTGTAGAAGTTTTGCTGGAAAGGTGGAGGATTTCCGTTTTGCTCTGTTTGAGCATGAGTGCCATTTGGGTGAGAATACATTTTATATCGGTAAGGTATGTTTCCCATTGGCTTAGTGTATTATTGATGTTATCTTTGAAGGGAAACAGAATCTGTACATCATCTGCTTATAGAAAATAGGAAAGGTCAGCTTTGTCCAGATAGTTGCATAATGGCAGCATATACACATTGAAGAGGGTAAGGGATAGGGATGAGCCCTGTAGGACTCCCTGTGAGAGGGATATTAGTTCTGATGTTGCTTTATTGTATGTTACCTTAAAGGATCTGTTTAAGAGGAATGATTGAAACCATTGGAGGATGGTGCCATTAAGCCCAATTTCTCTTAGTCTGCGAATTAAAATCTTATGGTTGACAGTGTCGAATGCAGCAGAGATGTCTAGAAGTATTAGGAGGAAGGAAGTACCTTTGTAAAACCCTCGGAGTATTGTATCAGTGAGGGTGAGTAGTAGTGATTCAGTGCTGTGAAATTTCTTGAACCCGTGTTGTGCAGGAACAAGTATATTTTGGTTTTCTAGAAATTCTGAAAGCTGTTTGTTAACTGTTTTCTCGATGACCTTGGCTAGGATAGGCAAGTTGGAGATGGTTCGGTAGTTGGACGGAATGGTGGGATCCAGTTGTGATTTCTTTAGAATAGGTTTAACCATGGCTCTTTTAAGTGAGTCTGTGAGGAGACCTTGTTCAAGGGAAAGGTTGATGATGTCTGTGATGGGTCTTGCTAAGCAGTTCGGGATTAGTTTGAGGGTTTTTGTTGGAATGGGGTTGAGTGGGTGTGCCACAGGGTTGATCTTCCGGACAATAGTTTCCACCTCGGTGGAGGCAATGGTCTCAAATTGTGACCATTTTGGTGCAATAAGGGGTGATGGTGTAGAGAGTTTAGGGTTGATTGGTGGGATATTTGAACTTAGTTCTGATGTCCTGTCTTTGAGGTATTGAGAGAATTTTTGACTGGTTACCATATATACCTTTACCATATATCTGACAATTAATTCTAAAGCTTAATTGTGCATTGAATGGAAACACATTTTCTCAAATTTGTTTTAATTGTGCAACTACTAACTTCATGGAGTATCCCCAATCTATGAATATTTGAAAGTGTACATAACAGTTTTTCATTTACCCATTCTATTCCACTCATGATTTTATAAACCTCTATCAAATCCCCCCTCAGCTGTCTCTTCTCCAAGCTGAACAGCCATAACCTCTTTAGTCTTTACTTATAATGTAGTCCATCCTCTTTATCAGTTTGGTAAACCTTCTCTGTACCTTTTCCAGGTCAACTATATCCTTTATGAGATGTGGTGACCAGAATTGTACAAAATACTCTAAGTGCTATCTCACTATGGAGCGATATAGAATTGTTATGACAGTCTCTGTTTTATTATCTATTCCATTCCTAATAATTTCTAACATTCTGTTTGTATTTTTGACTGCCACCACACATTGAGGCAAGGATTTCTAAGTATTGTCCAATATGATGTCCATATCCTTTTCCTGAATGGTAACTCCTTACATCGTGTAGCTACAGTGTGGGTTACTTTTCCCAATGTATGTCACTTTGCACTTGTCACATTACATTTCTTTTTCCATTTGAATCCCCAATCTGTATGTATATCCTTTTATCACATCAGTTATTGTACTCTGCAAAGTTGATCACCTTACTTTTCCAGATTATTATAAATATATTAAAAAGCATGGATACCAGTATAGATCCCTAAGGCATTCCACTGTTACCTTTCACCACTGAGAAAATTGATCATTTAGTCCTATTCTGTGTTTCCTATATTTTAACCAGATTGCAATCTACAATAGGCACTGTCTCCTATCTCATGAATTTTTAAATTTTCTCAGGAGTCTCTCATAGGGCATTTTGTAAAACAACTTCTGAAAATCAAAATACAATATATCCACTGACTCACTATTATCCATATGTTTATTAAATACTTCAACAAATGTAGCATTTTTTAGTTCTTTCAGAACTCTGAGGTGTAAACCATCTGTTCCAGGTGATTTGCTACTCTTTAGTTTGTCAGTCTTCCCTGCTAGTTCATCCAGGTTCATTGTGATTTGTTTCAGATTTTCCAAATCATCACCTTTAAATACAATTTCTGGCACTGGCTTCTCCTCAAAAATATCTTCAGTAAACACCAAAGCAAACACATTATTTAGTCTATCCGGTATGGCATTGTCTCCCCTATGGGCCCCTTTAATCCTTCAATCATCTATTGGTCCAATCAACTTCTCACAGGTTGTCTACTTATGATATATATATTTTTAAATGTATTATGAGCTTCTGCCTCTACAGTCAGTTTCTTTTCAAATTCATTTTTTTTTGCTGGCCTTATCAGTGTTTTACATCTAACTTGTCAATGCTTATGCTTTTTCCTAATTTCTTCAGTTGGATCTTTTAACAGTTTTTCAAAGAACTTACTTTGGCTAAAATATCATTTTTTCACTTCATCTTTTAAATATATCGGCAGTCATCTGGCCTTCATTCAACATTTTCTAATACTTGGAATACATCTGGTATGGGTTTCCAAGATTTTATTTTTAAACAATGTGCACACCTGATATAAACTCTGTAACATTGTAGCTGCACCTTTAATTTTTTGTTATTTTTCTCATTTTGAAAATTAAATGAAAGAGCAGTAGATTTACTTAAAGATGAATTTTAAAAGCCGGGCACACATCAAAATTGTGAAATGTGTGCACAAGCTGGGCTTTCACGAGCCCACAAAATTTTAAAAGCTACCCAGATACATGCGTATCTCCCGCTGCCACACATCTCACTTGATTTCAGAAAGGAGCTTAGTCTGGGCAGGACATGGCCATTTTGGGGCATGGCCAAGAGATGTATGTGTAAATACTTTCATGCCTGGGTGAGCGCCCAGGTTCACTGTCATCTGTCATGTAACTTTAATTCTGCTATGGAGGCTGTTACGAGCGCGCGCGGGCGCGGTCGTCTCGGGCGGGTGGTGAGCCCTTGGGCCACGGCAGGACCCCAGGAGGAGCCCAAGGCCACACCGTGGGAGGTGAGCTGAGCAGGCATGGTGAGCCAGGCAGGCAGGAACAGAAGCAGGGAGTCCGACCCTCAGCCGGACCTGCATGCCCATGGTAGCCAACACGGGGACGTTGACTAATGAACGGTCCTCCGACTGTTCCCGGCCCTTTCGGACCTGCCGCAGGGAACGGCAATGGGCAGCAGGCCGGACAGAGGCGAGGGCAGACAGAGTCCTTAAACAGAAGACATCAGACGGGGCAGAATCAGGCTGAAGCAAGACGGAGACATCAGGACAAGGGCTGAAGCGAGACACAGGAAAGGTCCAGGCGAGCGGGAACTCCGATGCTGGGATACTCACATCCGAAGCCCCCTCGGCTGGCAGAAGCTCAAGAGCCCGTGGGACGAATCCCTCCTGTTGGCCACTCCAGGGCCCAACAGGACAGAAGGCTCAGGAACCAGGTCAAGGCAGAGACAGGTAGACATCCGGACAAGGGCTGAAGCAGACACTGAAGACAAGGCTGGACGGGAACATTGCACTGTCCATCAGGGCGCCCTACTCAGCCCACCCGTGGGACTGAGTCGCGGACCACCCTGTCCCAGACGCGCCCTACACAGCCTAGGAAGGCTGGTCGCGGACCACGCTGAGAAGGAGGGCGCGGGGAAGACCCAGGCGAACAGGAACTCCGATGCTGAGATACTCACATCCGAAGTCCTTACGGCTGGCAGGCACAGGAACAAACATCAGGCAGAGACACTGGGCAGGGATCCATCAAAGCATAAGTGATCACGGAAGACCTGGATCAGCAAGGATACAGACGACTGTAGGACCTGATCCGCAGGCCGAAGACAAGCAGGAGTCGGAGTCACGGACCGGAGTCAAGGCAGGCTGAAGACAAGCAGGAGTCGGAGTCACAGACCGGAGTCAAGGCAGGCTGAAGACAAGCAGGAGTCGGAGTCACGGACCGGAGTCAAGGCAGGCTGAAGACAAGCAGGAGTCGGAGTCACGGACCGGAGTCAAGGCAGGCTGACAACAAGCAGGAGTCGGCGCCACGGAGGACCTGGATCGGCAGGGTTACAGACTACTGTAGAGCCCGATCCGAAGGCCGAAGACAAGCAGGAGTCGGAGTCACGGACCGGAGTCAAGGCAGGCTGAAGACAAGCAGGAGTCGGAGTCACGGACCGGAGTCAAGGCAGGCTGACAACAAGCAGGAGTCGTAGTCACGGAGGACCTGGATCGGGAGAGGCCACAGGCAACTGTGTAACCCAATCCGAAGGCAAAGACACAGTGAACAGAAAGTCCTTAAATACTGGAGGTAGAAGGCAACTCCCTGGGAGGAGCTTGCCAGGACCGCCCACCGCTGGTCCTATCACTAGGGTAGAGAGCTGCGGGCCAGCCCCTAGGGAAGGGCGTCGCCCAACAGGAAGTCCAAACACTGAGGCTGCAAGCCACCGGCACGCCCCAGGAGCAGCCAGGCCTCTCAGGCCCTGGAGCAAGTCCTGGATGATGCGCAGGCGAGGCCCTGGCTTCAGAGCGGCCTCTGGAGGAAGGTAAGAGACCTCCTGCAGCGCAGCAGCAGGGGGGATCGCAACAGTGGCTGTATGCTTAAAATATAAAATAGCCAGGCTTAAAGGGTCAGGGTGGTTTGGAGGACCTAGCTCTTAACTGGGCTAACTGGTGGATGAACTTGTGAAATTGGCAATGGCATGGACAAGCTCCCATTTTAAAATATTCTCACTTACACAGTGTAAACAGGATTTGTGCACCTAAGCACATGCCCACTTAAGATTGTGTCCACATGTGTGTGCTCCCAGGCTATTTTATATTATGTGTGCACATTATAAAATGGCAATGTATCTGGCCGTGCACCAACATACACTGGCCAAAGTACACCCTAGCGCCAGTTTGAAAGCTTACCATCCCTATTTCTTCCCTTCAGTCATTAAATGAAATTTGATTTCTTTATGATCACAGTTGCTGAATGGCTCTACTACCATTATCTCTTACACCAAATCCTGTGATCCTTTCAGGACTAAGAAATAAAATAACTCATCTCTTATTGGTTCCTAGACCAACTACTCCATGAAGCAGTCATTTCTTACATCTAGAAACTTGACCTCCTTAACATGTCTTGATGTGACATTTACCCAATGAAAAATTGGGATAATCGTAAACTCTCATTGTATTGCCAAATTTTCTAGATTCCCTAATTTTTGTTAGAATTTCAACATTCAACTGTTCATTTTAGCCAGAAATATCTTAGAATGCCCCCACTCCCATTACTTTATTCTTCCCCATCACACATTGAATGTCCACCCCTAAAATACTGTACATTTAGTTTCCAGTAGCATATTTATTCTTCTGGACTCTCTGCATCCCTAACATAAAGCACCACCCCTCCACCAAGATGATCCATCCTATCATTGAGATATAATTTGAAGGGATGTGAATCATTTATCTGACGATTGAAAATATTGGACAATATTTTCAATCTCGTCAGATATCGGGGGTCCCCGATAGTGATAGGAAACCCCACGATTAATTTTGTGGGGTTCTCTTATCATTTTAGGGGGAGAGGTGGGAAAAAGGGCAATCAAAAATTACCCCCAAACCCATCCCAACCCTTTAAATTTAATTATTTTGAATCCTCCACCCTCCCGACTCCCCAAAATTTTTTAAAGTACCTGGTGGTCCAGCGGGGGTCCCGGGAGTGATCTCCTGCTCTTGGCCATTGGCTGCCACTAATCAAAATGGCACCAATTATTAGAATATGTATTATGTGGATCCCTACGGCCCAAGAGCGGGAGATCACTCCTGGGACCCCCGCTGGACCACCAGGTACTTTAAAAAAGTTTTGGGGGGTTGGGAGGGTGGGGGATTCAAAATAATTAAATTGAAAGGGTCAGGGTGTTGTTTTTTTTTTCCGCATGAGACAGTCAATTAAAACTGGTAAGAACCGTGGGAATGATGATTTCCCGCTGTTTTTACCCAAACTCGATACCAGAAATGAGTCTGATACCGATTCACATCCATAATAATTTGAACCCTGGTATAGTACTGACCCATTGGTTAACCTCCTTCCACCAGTCTCTGAGATCTTGATTACATCTACCTCTTCATTCAGTGCTATACAATCTATCTTGCCCATCTTGCATTTTAAACTTCTAGAATTAGTATACAGAAATTTCAGGGTACATTTTTTATTTATATATACATCTTTACTAGCAGTTAACAGTGATAATTTGGAATCTTTTAACTCAATCTGTTCTTTACTTATAGGAACATAGGCTACTTTTGCTTTTATTGGAATCTCTCTATCAGGATGTTCTTACTGCCCTGTTTTTTTAGTATCCTTTGAAGATATCTCCCTCTGAACCATGCACTGCTGTGCAACTATAGGCTTTCCCATGTTCTAGTTTAAAAGTTGTTCTATCTCCTTTTTATATGTTAGCGATAGCAGCCTGTTTCCACCCTGGTTAAAGTGAAGCCCATCCCTTTGGAAAAAGCTTCCTTTTCCCCAAAATGTTTCCTCAAAACTAAAGCCCTCTTTCCTGAACCATCGTCTCATGCATGCATTGAGACTCCAGAAAGCCGACAGTCGCTCAGCAGCGCATGGTTCGGAGAGATGTATCTTTAAAGGATACTAATGATGCATTAGAATTAGGGCATCCCGACAGTGAGGTTCCAATAATTAGAAAAGTAGTCCAAGTGCCTGTAACTAAAAACTCACCTGAGCTAAAAAATTCTAACTTATCCCTATCAATTAAAAAGCAGAATAAAAATACAATCAAAAAACAAACTTTGAAATGTTTGTATGCTAATGCCAGAAGTCTAAGAAGTAAGATGGGAGAATTAGAATGTATAGCAGTAAATGATGACATAGACTTAATTGGCATCTCAGAGACATGGTGGAAAGAGGATAACCAATGGGACAGTGCTATACCGGGGTACAAATTATATCGCAATGACAGAGAGGAGCAGTCGGGAGGAGGTGTGGCGCTTTATGTCCGGGATGGCATAGAGTCCAACAGGATATATATCCTGCATGAGACTAAATACAAAATTGAATCTTTATGGGTAGAAATCCCTTGTGTATCAGGGAAGACTACAGTGATAGGGGTATACTACCGTCCACCTGGTCAAGATGGTGAGATGGACAGTGAAATGCTAAGAGAAATTAGGGAAGCTAACCAAATTGGTAGTGCAGTAATAATGGGAGACTTCAATTACCCCAATATAGACTGGGTAAATGTATCATCGGGTCACGCTAGAGAGATAACGTTCCTGGATGGAATAAATGATAGCTTTATGGAGCAATTGGTTCAGGAACCGACGAGAGAGGGAGCAATTTTAGATCTAATTCTCAGTGGAGCACAGGACTTGGTGAGAGAGGTAACGGTGGTGGGGCCGCTTGGCAATAGTGATCATAATATGATCAAATTAGATTTAATGACTGGAAAAGGAACAGTGTGCAAATCCAAGGCTCTCGTGCTAAACTTTCAAAGGGAAACTTTGATAAAATGAGAAAAATTGTTAGAAAAAAACTGAAAGGAGCAGCTACAAAAGTAAAAAATGTCCAAGAGGCGTGGTCATTGTTAAAAAATACCATTCTAGAAGCACAGTCCAGATGTATTCCACACATTAAGAAAGGTGGAAAGAAGGCAAAACGATTACCGGCATGGTTAAAAGGGGAGGTGAAAGAAGCTATTTTAGCCAAAAGATCTTCATTCAAAAATTGGAAGAAGGATCCAACAGAAGAAAATAGGATAAAGCATAAACATTGGCAAGTTAAATGTAAGACATTGATAAGACAGGCTAAGAGAGAGAATTTGAAAAGAAGTTGGCTGTAGAGGCAAAAACTCACAGTAAAAACTTTTTTAAATATATCCGAAGCAGAAAGCCTGTGAGGGAGTCAGTTGGACCGTTAGATGATCGAGGGGTTAAAGGGGCACTTAGAGAAGATAAGGCCATCGCGGAAAGATTAAATGATTTCTTTGCTTCGGTGTTTACTGAAGAGGATGTCGGGGAGGTACCCGTAATGGAGAAGGTTTTCATGGGTAATGATTCAGATGGACTGAATCAAATCACAGTGAACCTAGAAGATGTGGTAGGCCTGATTGACAAACTGAAGAGTAGTAAATCACCTGGACCAGATGGTATACACCCCAGAGTTCTGAAGGAACTAAAAAATGAAATTTCAGACCTATTAAGAAAAATTTGTAACTTATCATTAAAATCATCCATTGTACCTGAAGACTGGAGGATAGCAAATGTAACCCCAATATTTAAAAAGGGCTCCAGGGGCGATCCGGGAAACTACAGACCGGTTAGCCTGACTTCAGTGCCAGGAAAAATAGTGGAAAGTGTTCTAAACATCAAAATCACAGAACATATAGAAAGACATGGTTTAATGGAACAAAGTCAGCATGGCTTTACCCAGGGCAAGTCTTGCCTCACAAATCTGCTTCACTTTTTTGAAGGAGTTAATAAACATGTGGATAAAGGTGAACCGGTAGATATAGTATACTTGGATTTTCAGAAGGCGTTTGACAAAGTTCCTCATGAGAGGCTTCTAGGAAAAGTAAAAAGTCATGGGATAGGTGGCGATGTCCTTTCATGGATTGCAAACTGGCTAAAAGACAGGAAACAGAGAGTAGGATTAAATGGGCAATTTTCTCAGTGGAAGGGAGTGGACAGTGAAGTGCCTCAGGGATCTGTATTGGGACCCCTACTGTTCAATATATTTATAAATGATCTGGAAAGAAATACGACGAGTGAGATAATCAAATTTGCAGATGACACAAAATTGTGCAGAGTAGTTAAATCACAAGCAGATTGTGATAAATTGCAGGAAGACCTTGTGAGACTGGAAAATTGGGCATCCAAATGGCAGATGAAATTTAATGTGGATAAGTGCAAGGTGATGCATATAGGGAAAAATAACCCATGCTATAATTACACGATGTTGGGTTCCATATTAGGTGCTACAACCCAAGAAAGAGATCTAGGTGTCATAGTGGATAACACATTGAAATCGTCGGTTCAGTGTGCTGCGGCAGTCAAAAAAGCAAACAGAATGTTGGGAATTATTAGAAAAGGAATGATGAATAAAACGGAAAATGTCATAATGCCTCTGTATCGCTCCATGGTGAGACCGCACCTTGAATACTGTGTACAATTCTGGTCGCCGCATCTCAAAAAAGATATAATTGCGATGGAGAAGGTACAGAGAAGGGCTACCAAAATGATAAGGGGAATGGAACAACTCCCCTATGAGGAAAGACTAAAGAGGTTAGGACTTTTCAGCTTGGAGAAGAGACGACTGAGGGGGGATATGATAGAGGTGTTTAAAATCATGAGAGGTCTAGAACGGGTAGATGTGAATCGGTTATTTACTCTTTCGGATAGTAGAAGGACTAGGGGACACTCCATGAAGTTAGCATGGGGCACATTTAAAACTAATCGGAGAAAGTTCTTTTTTACTCAACGCACAATTAAACTCTGGAATTTGTTGCCAGAGAATGTGGTTCGTGCAGTTAGTATAGCTGTGTTTAAAAAAGGATTGGATAAGTTCTTGGAGGAGAAGTCCATTACCTGCTATTAAGTTCACTTAGAGAATAGCCACTGCCATTAGCAATGGTTACATGGAATAGACTTAGTTTTTGGGTACTTGCCAGGTTCTTATGGCCTGGATTGGCCACTGTTGGAAACAGGATGCTGGGCTTGATGGACCCTTGGTCTGACCCAGTATTGCATTTTCTTATGTTCTTATGTTCTTATGTCTCTGGGGTCTGCATCTAGAGCAGGGAGCATTTCAGAAAATGCTACCCTGGAAGTTCTGAATATCAAATTTCTACCTAAATGCCTATATCTGGCTTCCAGAACTTCCCAAACCTTTCTTTGTCATTGGTGCCCACATGTACTATGACAGTTGGCTCCTCCCCAGCACCATCTAAAATCCTATCTAGGTGATGCTTGAGGTCTGCTATATTCACACTACACAGGCAAGTTACCAAGTGATCCTCAAATCCACAAGCCATGCATCTATTTACATTCCTAATGATTGAATCATCACGTGGACATACTCTTCAATTTAAATAGAATTCAACACTTTTTTGTGTTTACTAATTATATCATTAGACTGAGAACAGCAAGAGATAGTTTTGGAAAGGTTGACCCTTGAGCCAAGACAAGGTTGTTGCTACCACCAGGGGAAGGCCCCTATCAGTCCTTGTTGTTGGGAGGCAGTTCAGGAAGAGAACCAACTGGACCTTCACCTATACCAGCTCTCATTCCCTGCAGGTTGAGCCCTTGGGTATCGGGGCAGGCAGGACTTAGGCGTGGATCTCTCAAGGCAATGAACCGGAAGGCAGGATGCTGAAGAAATGTCAGATGTACCAAGGGTTGAGGAAGGTGGGGGTCAAGCAGAGACAGAGAACTGGTCAGGAGGTCAGGGCAGGCAGCGAGCAAGCAGAATAGGTGAGCCAGGCAGAAGGTCAGGGCAGGCAGCAGTCAGGAGGAGTCCAGGAACAAGCAGGGTCAGAACAAAGTGAACAATCCAAGGGAGCAGAGAAGCAAGGAAGGAACAGAACAAAGGATCAGGAGTACCAGTAACAAGAGTCATGAACTGGAGCTGGAGCAGGAATCAGGAACACAGGAGACAAGGCAGGGATCAGGAACATAGACAACTCACACTCAAGATGAGCAAGACCCATTGCTGAGGTGAGGAGGTGGTGGCAAGGCAGGGTAATCATACCTGCCTTGCCTGACATAATCTTCCCAGGCCACGAGGAACTTTTTCGCTGCTGGCCCTTTAAATCCTGGCTCACATGCCTAGAGAGGCCTGCAGAGAGCATTGGTGCCAACGGCATCAGGGAATGCCACGAGAACAGAACACAGTGGCGGCAGCCAGCGGCATCAACTAGAAACAGTGAAGCAGGGAACAGGAATGGGCGTCCTGCCCACCAAGATGAGGGGAACTGGTCACAGCCTCACACAGCTGGAGTGACTAACAGACAAGGACAATAGAATCAGGAATGGTATAAGGCAGGAAGAAAATAGGGCTGGAAGAGGACATGAAAGATGGAAGATATGGAAGGTTGAGAGAGGTTGATACATAAGGATTAAATAGATGATAGGAAGAGGCAAAAATCAGAGTAAGACAAAAGGCTGAGATATGGAGGACAGCAGGTTAAGAATGGTCAAGAGACTGAGGTGACATAGAAGGCAGGGAAGGTGCAAGAGACTGAGGAAATGTTGAGATCAGGAAAGATGTGAGAAACCATAGGGGCTATAGGGACTGCGGGATGCATTAAATGGGAGATAGAGAGCTGGAAGCAAGCTAGAAATAGAGTGGACATCAAACTGGGAGGGAGCAAGAAACCAAGACAGTTGACTGGAATCAGGAATGGGATAAAAAACACAGAGGGCTGGAAGAGAACTAGAATAGTCAGGGTTGGGAGGGGATGAAATGGTGGCAAGAGAGAGCATTGGGATGGAAGAGGTTAAAGGCATGGATGAAACCCTGGGGGAGGGAAAGAGAAGCAGCTGGAAGAAACAAGCAATGGTGATGAGATGGAGAGGTGGGTGACCAAGATGGGAAAAAGAAAAATGAATGGTTAAAGATCAATAATATAAAGAGGTGGCAGAGACAAGAAAAAGCAGTGATGGAGGGAAGAGAGGCAGAAGGAAGTTAAGAGAAGAGACATAAGAGAACAATGCCAGGGGAGAGCAGTGATAGAGGGATAGATGAAGAAAAGAGGGAAACCATGAAAAAGAAAGAAAAATAAAGGAATATAATGAAAGCAGAGACCAGTATTGTATAGAAATAACAAAATTGTATCATGTATTTTCAATTGTGCATCTGATCTTGCAGTTTTGGAACATTTTACATAATAGGTTTTAAATTCAAGAAGTATACTTCTAGTAGATGTATTGGCCCTGAATAAACTAGGCTTTTGTTTCCTTTTACAGAACACACTAAATAAATTTTGTAGGTCTTACACATCTGAAAAGGGGACATATGAGGTCTCAATAGCTTATGTACAACATCATATTTTTTTCTTTCAAAGACCTGAAATCAAGCAGAGTATAATTGTGTATAATAATAAAATGTAAAATAAAATAAAAATAATGTAAACAAAATCCTGCCATGACCATATTTCAGCAAAATGCTTGCTTCATGTGCAATGATAAAGGAAAACAGTTAAATGGAAACAAATGTCTTGACTGGTTTTGTTTCTTTAGGCTTTCCTCTTGGTATCCCATCTAAAACTATTCATAACTAATGTTAATTAAGAAAGAAATCCGATTCAAAATTTTTTTTAGCCTACTGCAGGTCTGGATGTGTACGCACATTAACAAATGCTTCACTACAATGTGTGGATTCTCTGTAGGTAAAAGTGCCCACCCTGTGTAAAAGCATGTATACTTTCACTGTTGGGCCGAAACAGAAAACCTCGCGTGCCCAGGCCAGTCTCCTCGGCATGCAATTCAGGAAGCCAAGGTATGCAAATTAGGGCCCACTGTAAAAAGGAGGCGCTAGGGACACTAGCATGTCCCTAGCACCTCCTTTTTGACAGAAGCAGCGGGTTTGACAGCTGACGCTTAATTTTACCGGCGTCGGTTGTCGAACCCGCTGACAGCCACAGGTTCAGAAAATGGACACCGGCAAAATTGAGCGTCCATTTTCCAACCAGTGGGGCGTGGGCCAATTTTTTTTTTTTTTTTAGATTTTTTTTTTTTTTTCATCTTTGGGGCCTCCGACTTAATATCGCCTGTGCCAACCGAAATTAACTTCTACCTTTGGGCAGGCGTTACTTTCTGTATCGCGTGGGAATAACTAATAGGCCCATCAACATGCATTTGCATGTTGCGGGCGCTATTAGTTTTTTTTTTTAGGGGGGAGTTGGCCGCACGATTTCCAAGCGTTGGAAATCGTGCGGCCTTACTGTATAAGGAGTAAAAATAGCGTGTGAGATAAACATGTTTTTAATGTGGTGGAGAAACAGGATACATTTACACTTTTGCCTGTTCCTGTTGTCATGGGAGTGAGGCTTCCTACAAAGAAAATGTTTCCTCCCATTATTTTTTGTTTGCAATTTAACTAGTTGCCAATGAAACTCCGTAATTAAAAAAATGAAAACCTATTTTAAACAGAATACATATGAAAAAGTATTTTAGATGAGGAAAAAATGGTTAAACCAGAAAAACAAGGTACCTAGAGTAAGAAAATGTATTATGGGGGTAATTAAAAGTAAAGACTGGAAAAACAGAATGATCTTGCACAAATCTTAAAAAATGCTTCTGATCTCCCGTTCTTCCTTGTTGCCTCCCAAACCTGTCTCTATCATCCCTTGCCTCTTTGTCCTTCAATCCCCCAGTAGTCTAGAAGATCCTACAAGCTTTATCTTTCTTCAACCAGCTAAAGAAATTCTGCATTAAGTCATCAGGCCAAAAGCCAGTATTTCTTTGCCTAACTGGTGCCACTAAATTGATCATTTTGAACCAATGGGAAACCAATCACTCTCACATTTTTCAGTCTTAACTGATCTGAAAGATTTAGTTTTTGCCTTCACAAATATATATATATCTTAAATCAGTGTTGTAATAACAAACATTCTTCTACATAGATTTTTTCATATCCTTGCATTCTTGATCCATAACTATAACTTCAACTGTTTTTCATTGTAATATATCTTTATTGAATTTATAAAACAATTTTATATACAGTTTGAAAAAAATAATATGAACTTGTGTGGGAGGATACTTCCACCATATTGTAAAACATAATCTATCTATTCAACATCATTTTATTATCAGTAACCAACTTACATCAAACCTTTTGTGATTTCTGAAATTAATTCCTTCCAGAACAAATTATAAACTGTAAAATTACCTAGAGTATTACTACTACTATTTAACATTTCTATGGGGCTACTTGAAGTAAGCAACGGTCCCTGCTTGATAGAGCTTAGAATCTCATGAAGACAAACATACAGGTCAAGAGACTTGGTGACTTTCATATAGAAGACAATGGTTAAAATTGGTTAATGAGGCTGAAGGCTGACAATCAGGCTTTATAAGCAGCTTCAAAAGTTGAAGGGCAAGTGGCAACATGTCAGAGTGGCATCAATGGAGCATACTGGCGTGAGGCAACCCCTGATTGGCTCTGTTATGCATTGCTGATATTAGTGCTGTTTGTACAGGTGGAGTCACTTTGATCAACAACAGGAAGAGAGGTAGCAACATATATATAAGGAGTTTTTGGCCACTGAGGAGGGTGGTGCTATTCCGAGGGAGGAAGTGAGATCTGCAAGACTGACAGAGAAAACAGCAAAAAATGGTGATTCCATCCTACCACATCATTGTAGATGAGGGTTAGGGGGTATGTATATTATCCTCTAAAAATACAGGCTTTAGAGGCAGAGATACAAAGTTCCCCGAGAGGCACACTTTAAGGTTTAATATCTTTCATTGGTCTGAAGTAAGACATGCACAATATATCACATAAGAAAACCAATAGAAACCTCTTACCATTACCAATGGTCCAATTTTAGCCCCTTATAACCCCAAACAAACAAACCAACACCCAAGGGAGGAAGTTAAAAAATAGTATTCAATAGAAAGACACAGTGGGAACAAATCATCAACTTCCTATTTTTATATTCCTTCACCATAGAAAGGACAAGCCAGCAGGGTTTCCAGTGCCTGAGCCACAGGTCCAATTTACAATGTGCAAACTCAGGGTGATAGCCACAGTGAAAGGCTGGCCAGCCTCCTTGAGTGCATGCAGGATACACATGCACAGTATCAAAGATGTGCTGCAGGAAATGCTGCCCAGGATGAATGCCTAGCAGCTGCAGGCCAATGCGGTCCTTGCTTCTGCTGGGGCCCAGCAGGCCTGAATGTCACCTGCCCTTGCAGATTCCCATGCTGTCACCTCCCTTTGCTGGTCTCCAAAACATCTTGGTACTAACTCACCCTTCTGCTCCCCAGCAGGCCTTGCTGCCATGTCCCCCTGTTTGCTGCTCCCCAGCAGGCTTCTGTTACCTCCTCCTTTCCCTCTCCCATCTGCTAGCAGGAGTATCCATGTTTGAGCCTTTCCACTTTGCCCTGCTACAGTCGACTCTGCCCTCTGAGTACAGTGTCAGCTCTGATAGAACTTCTCCAGAGAAACTTCTCCAGAGAAGCTCAAACTTTGGGCATCTTAGGGAGCAATTTCTACCCCACAAAACTAGGAGTCAAACAAACAAATAAGGTGGGGTGTGACCTCAAATTCCACATATATACACTTCCTGAATTTTTATTACATTTTAGCTTATTTTATTCATTATGGGGCGGATTTTAAAAGCCCTGCTCGCGTAAATCCGCCCGAATTTACGCGAGCAGGGCCTTGCGCGCCAGCGCGCCTATTTTCCATAGGCCTGCCGGTGCGCGCAGAGCCCCGGGACTCGCGTAAGTCCCGGGGTTTTTTGTCGGGGGTGTGTCGGAGGCGGGGCCGATCGACGCAGCATTTTGGGGGCGGGACGCAGCGTTTCGGGGGCGGGCCCGGGGGCGTGGTTTCGGCCCAGGGTGGTCCGGAGGTATGGCCGCGCCCTCCGGAACCGCCCCCGTGTTGCGTCTTGGCGCGCCAGCGGCCCGCTGGCATGCGTGGATTTACTTCTCCCTCCGGGAGGCGTAAATCAGTGGACAAAGGTAAGGGGGGGTTTAGATAGGGCCGTGGGGGTGGGTTAGGTAGAGGAAGGGAAGGGAAGGTGAGGGGAGGGCGAAAGAGAGTTCCCTCCGAGGCCGCTCCGATTTCGGAGCAACCTCGGAGGGAACGGAGGCAGGCTGCGCGGCTCGGCGCGTGCCGGCTGCCCAAAATCGGCAGCCTTGCGCACGCCGATCCTGGATTTTAGAAGATACACGCGGCTACGCGCGTATCTACTAAAATCCAGCGTACTTTTTTTACGACTGGTGCGCCAACAAAAGTACGCGAACGCGCATTTTTTAAAAATCTACCCCTATATATACTGAGACACCAGTAGCAGCTACCATCATATTGGACATGCGAAGCTGATAACTTCACCAAATTTATGCTGTAGCCCTATATAGAATCATAGGTCCAGTCCTATCTTTTGCATGTACTATTTTTTCTACTTTTTTCTAATTTCCATTTAAAAAATTGCTCAGCACTTATCAGACATTATAAGCACTTCATCTTTCTTCCATCATCAACATGAGACCATGTTTTGAAATATTCTTCCTAAGGGGAATCATTGGCGTCTTTCTTGACTCTTCTTTTTTCAGATATCACTTTCAAAACAGCATACAAGTATATTATCTAAAAGCAAAAGAGACACAGGCCCCATTACTTCTAATATATGTAATTCAATGTTATAACATATCTTACAATTCAGGTTCAAATTTTAAATATTGTTACATCAAACATCTGAATCTGCCAAGGTCTGTGTTTACAGTGAATTGAGGAATCTTCCAACCACTTTCTCTGTTATAGAGAACATGACCAATTGGGAACACCACGTTGTCACATGACATCCAAATGTCAGACTCCTCTATTATATTCCACTCAGTCACTAACCTCATAGTCAATAGATTTAAATAACTAAATTCTATTCTATTTCAATTTTAAGTCCTTGTGGTTTCACAGCCTTCAAGGTAAAAATCCAAAATTGTTCTTTCAAAATCAGCTTTGCATCTGATCTCCTCCCCTCCAATGTGCTTGAATTTGTTCAAATAGATATGACTTCAAAACCTGGAAAGAATGTCCTCCTTCTACCAATGCAGCAACATTAATGCTTGCACCTTCTCTGTGACTAGAGAGCTTCATTGTTCTATGAGACAAGTTTTTGCAGCTCTTTTTGTTCTGCCTACATAATATATCTTATAGGGATGTGAATCGTTTTAGGACAATTAAAATTATCGTCCGATAATTTTAATATCGTCTTAAACCGTTATGGAACACAATACAATAGAGATTCTAACAATTTATCGTTATAAATCGTTAGAATCGTGAGCCGGCACACTAAAACCCCCTAAAACCCACCCCCGACCCTTTAAATTAAATCCCCCACCCTCCCGAACCCCCCCCCCAAATGACTTAAATAACCTGCGGGTCCAGCGGCGGTCCGGAATGGCAGCGGTCCGGAACGGGCTCCTGCTACTGAATCTTGTTGTCTTCAGCCGGCGCCATTTTCCAAAATGGCGCCGAAAAATGGCGGCGGCCATAGACGAACACGATTGGACGGCAGGAGGTCCTTCCGGACCCCCGCTGGACTTTTGGCAAGTCTTGTGGGGGTCAGGAGGCCCCCCCCAAGCTGGCCAAAAGTTCCTGGAGGTCCAGCGGGGGTCAGGGAGCGATTTCCTGCCGCGAATCGTTTTCGTATGGAAAATGGCGCCGGCAGGAGATCGACTGCAGGAGGTCGTTCAGCGAGGCGCCGGAACCCTCGCTGAACGACCTCCTGCAGTCGATCTCCTGCCGGCGCCATTTTCCGTACGAAAACGATTTGCGGCGGGAAATCGCTCCCTGACCCCCGCTGGACCTCCAGGAACTTTTGGCCAGCTTGGGGGAGGGCCTCCTGACCCCCACAAGACTTGCCAAAAGTCCAGCGGGGGTCCGGAAGGACCTCCTGCCATCCAATCGTGTTTGTCTATGGCCGCCGCCATTTTTCAGCGCCATTTTGGAAAATGGCGCCGGCTGAAGACAACAAGATTCAGTAGCAGGAGCCCGTTCCGGACCGCTGCCGTTCCGGACCGCCGCTGGACCCGCAGGTTATTTAAGTCATTTGGGGGGGGATTTAATTTAAAGGGTCGGGGGTGGGTTTTAGGGGGTTTTAATGTGCCGGTTTTGCGATTTTACGTTTTTTCGATTTTTCACGATTTTTCACGATATTTTACCCCCCCAAACGGCAACAATACGATTCCCTCCCCCTCCCAGCCGAAATCGATCGTTAAGACGATCGAGGACATGATTCACATCTCTAATATCTTAGGATATGGTCATTCAATCATATACACTATAAAAGTAGAGCAACAATCTGTACTTTTGTAGTGTATGTGATTAAATGTTCATGTTCTGAGATACTGGTGCCTCAATATATACAATTATTAAAATAAGCTAAAAATTAAATCAAATTCAAGAAATATAGAAACAGAAAACAAGGTGTGGGATGATACATCAATATTTTGCTTTTCACTAATGTTACCCCTATTATATTGGACTGATATTAGAAGTATCTTTAATTTCATGTCATGTCACAATGAAAATGAATACACCACGTAAAAAATCCACATATACAGGAAATAACTAGTTATAACTACATGAATATAGATCCTGAAATAATATGATGAGTGGATGAGCTCAAAGAGACCTCATATTTAAATGCCAGCAGGCTAAGCTAATGTAAGCTTTTAATAGCATTCATTCAGTTTTTAATCATTGGTCTCAGTGGGCTATATTTCAAGGGCGCGGAGAAGCTGCCCGTTTATGCACATTGAAACTGAAAGTACTTGTAAACCGGATTGCTGACGCTTAAATCCAAAAATGTACTTATCTTGCCTTATCCGTCAATGAGCCTGGTGAAGATGGTGACAAACTTGGTGGACTCCGACGTTGCCCCGACACTGAGTGTTTCGGAGTGGACCTCCTTCTTCAGGGGGCCGGGTACCACTGGGAACGGCTCTATTGATACTCGGAGAACCTTAGCAGACTAAGGGTAAAGTAAATGCAAGAGACAATGTGCATAAGTAATACCACTCAATTTAAAGAAATGGCGCCGAAATGCTGGAGAACACTTACTGGTGCAAGATTGATTATTGGTGCAGCAGCATCGATAGCATTTCTATTTCGCTCTGCAAACATAACATAATGCCGTCTATAAGAGATGAAGTTCAAAGTATAAACTTGTATTATAAATCAATACCTGTTCTTCTTATGATACTGACTTTTACAATGCTGGACTGAAGGTAATGCGCTCGGCCGTGATCCTTCTATCGGCGGCGGCAGACAAAAAGAGAACGCTGACCTTTAAAGAGGCAAAAAAGGCGCCAAGTCAAAGTATGTGTCCATAAATGGGTATCTACGTCATGGGGAACGCCATATAAGGGAAATGACGTTTGTCAGACGCCATATTGAATTACTCTCTTGTTCAAGGGCTGCCCCAAGGCTAGCCAAAAAAGGACACCTACGTCACTGACAACATCATATTAAAAAGGAGACAGCACTCCCCGGGATGACCTCTCCGGGGCTAGAAACACGGCTAGATGAGAGTATACCACTCAATTTTCTCATTTAACCCGTGTGGTTCCACCGATCTGAGACGATGAATCCATTGCTGTTCCTTAAAATTCAAAGTGGAAATTCTGTCCCCGCCTCTCCATGATGGAGCAACTTGTTCTATAATGAGCCACTGGAGTTGCTCAAAGGTGTGCTGGTATATGATGCAATGTTGTACAATCGGTGCTTTGATGTCAAGATTTTTCATGCGGCTCCGATGCTCCGTCAGGCGGGTTCTAATTTTTCGTTTGGTTCTGCCCACGTATACCTTTTGGCATGGGCATAAAATGCCATAGATGACAAAGTCAGAATTACAATCAACTGAGTGTCTGCGTGTGATTCGTATCTGAGTATTGGGATCTTGCCACGTGATCCCTATAATAGCTTGAGCGCAAAAACTACAGTGGCCACATTGTGTTTGTCCAGAGGGGCCAGGAATATAGTCACCATCTTGTGTGGCATGAACCACCTGTTGTTTAATACATGGGGTGGCAATGGGGTCCCCAGTAGCCCCTGACATTGCTAACTTGTTTGTCGCTAAATTTGAAGAAACTACGGTATACACTTCCCCTTTCTTCAAATCTATTACCAATTGGTCCAGATACATAGACGACATATTTTTCATCTGGCATGGGTCCGAACATCAACTCTTTGAATTCCACACGTGGTTAAATTCAGCTAACCCTCATCTTAAATTTTCTACGACATTTGATAAGGAACAATTATCCTTTTTGGATATTTTGATCATTAAGCATTCAGGCACCATTCAAACATCTCTATTCAGGAAACCCACGGACAGAAATAACTTTTTAAAATTTGAGAGTCATCACCCCCGTAGGTTTAAAGAGGGCCTACCTGGGGGCCAGTTTTTTCGTATCCGCAGGATATGCTCTGATCCACAAGATTTCCTGCAACAAAGTGCCACTTTGAGTGACAGGTTCCGTGAGAGAGGTTACCCCATCAAAGTCATTAGAAGAGCCTTCAAGAGGGCCAAGTTTTCCCCACTTGAATCGCTTTTACAATATAGGAGCAAGAAACAAGCTCCGGGACTTACCTGTGTATTGGAACACACTGATTTCACCCAACGCATCAGACAATCCATTCAACGTAACTGGCATGTTCTCATTCCACATCAAATCTTTAATGCATTACCGATGTTTGCATACAGCAGGGGCACTAATATTAAACAACAGGTGGTTCGCGCCACACAAGATGGTGACTATATTCCTGGCCCCTCTGGACAAACACAATGTGGCCACTGTAGTTTTTGCGCTCAAGCTATTATAGGGATCACGTGGCAAGATCCCAATACTCAGATGCGAATCACACGCAGACACTCAGTTGATTGTAATTCTAACTTTGTCATCTATGGCATTTTATGCCCATGCCAAAAGGTATACGTGGGCAGAACCAAACGAAAAATTAGAACCCGCCTGACGGAGCATCGGAGCCGCATGAAAAATCTTGACATCAAAGCACCGATTGTACAACATTGCATCATATACCAGCACACCTTTGAGCAACTCCAGTGGCTCATTATAGAACAAGTTGCCCCATCATGGAGAGGCAGGGACAGAATTTCCACTTTGAATTTTAAGGAACAGCAATGGATTCATCGTCTCAGATCGGTGGAACCACACGGGTTAAATGAGAAAATTGAGTGGTATACTCTCATCTAGCCATGTTTCTAGCCCCGGAGAGGTCATCCCGGGGAGTGCTGTCTCCTTTTTAATATGATGTTGTCAGTGACGTAGGTGTCCTATTTTGGCTAGCCTTGGGGCAGCCCTTGAACAAGAGAGTAATTCAATATGGCGTCTGACAAACGTCATTTCCCTTATATGGCGTTCCCCATGACGTAGATACCCATTTATGGACACATACTTTGACTTGGCGCCTTTTTTGCCTCTTTAAAGGTCAGCGTTCTCTTTTTGTCTGCCGCTGCCGATAGAAGGATCATGGCCGAGCGCATTACCTTCAGTCCAGCATTGTAAAAGTCAGTATCATAAGAAGAACAGGTATTGATTTATAATACAAGTTTATACTTTGAACTTCATCTCTTATAGACGGCATTATGTTATGTTTGCAGAGCGAAATAGAAATGCTATCGATGCTCCTGCACCAATAATCAATCTTGCACCAGTAAGTGTTCTCCAGCATTTCGGCGCCATTTCTTTAAATTGAGTGGTATTACTTATGCACATTGTCTCTTGCATTTACTTTACCCTTAGTCTGCTAAGGTTCTCCGAGTATCAATAGAGCCGTTCCCAGTGGTACCCGGCCCCCTGAAGAAGGAGGTCCACTCCGAAACACTCAGTGTCGGGGCAACGTCGGAGTCCACCAAGTTTGTCACCATCTTCACCAGGCTCATTGACGGATAAGGCAAGATAAGTACATTTTCGGATTTAAGCGTCAGCAATCCGGTTTACAAGTACTTTCAGTTTCAATGTGCATAAACGGGTAGCTTCTCCGCGCCCTTGAAATATAGCCCACTGAGACCAATGATTAAAAACTGAATGAATGCTATTAAAAGCTTACATTAGCTTAGCCTGCTGGCATTTAAATATGAGGTCTCTTTGAGCTCATCCACTCATCATATTATTTCAGGATCTTTATTCATGTAGTTATCACAATGAAAATGAATGCACACTCACCTTAAAAATGTCTCTATATCAATGTATTCCTCCGGTAGACAGCCTTATCATGTAGCTGTCATAGTATTGCTTCAATTTCCATTCTTCTTTTGGTCCTTCCTCCTTCTCATCCTTCTTTTCAGATCTGTGGGCAGAAGGAAACATGCCATGGCTTTTTCCAGGTTATAGAGGATGCAGCAGGCTAGCATTATGTCACAGGCCTCAGTGAGGCTGTAGAGGAGGCATCCCCGAGATTGGTCTAGGCAGTGAAAGCAGGTTTTGACTAGGCTGCAGTTCCTCTCAGTGACTGCCCTTTTTCTTCCTGTGGGCCCAGTATTAGTGCTCATCTGATGCATTCTTGGGGAGTGCTTGGGGGATCATGAGCCAGATTTTGAGGGATATCCTCTATTACCTTGGGGGAGAAGAAGAGGACAAGGTAGAGAGATGCATGGCTGGACCTTGACAATGCTAGAATAGGTAAACTTTTCTTTTTTTCTGTTTCTAGCAGGTCTTGCAGCTCTTGCGAAGTCATGAATGTCTGACTGGGGAAGAATGTAGGCATTGTGGCAGGAGCCCAGGAACCTGGCTAGGACATCTGCTGTGAGACCTCTGCAATGCACGCTACCTGCATGTTGAGGGAGTGGAAACCCTTGTGGTTGAAGAAGCTGGCCTCACTGCCAGCAGGTTGCCTGATTATTTCCTGTGTTTATCCTATTGCCTCCAAAACTGATGGGAAGAGAACAAAATCACTACATTCTGCCATAGTTTGCTGTTGGTGCTGTTTATCATTAAGGAAATGTATCTTTTGTTGAGTTCTTCTGAGAAAAGCAGCCAAAAACTGCTCAATATAGAGTGAAGTGGCTGACTTTCTTATTCCAGCTGTAATCCTGAGAGGAGTTGGAAGTGGAAAAGGGGTTGTGGCAACTTTGAGGTGGAGTAGTAAGGCACAGATACTCCACCCATTGCTGGCAGAGGTATAGTAAGGTTTCCTTGTTGAACCCAAATCTGCATGCAAATTGCTCTTCAAACAGATGCAAAAACTGTGTTTGGGGCCTATATACCCTCTCCATCGTGTACCTCCTCCTCCTCCTCTGTTGTCTGTCCTTGCATAGGATCCACAAATTTATAGTACTTAATGCTGCACTTTTCATCACCCCCAGTTACACCAGACCCACCACCACTGCCAGATCCACGACCTATACCAGACCTCCCAGCACCACATCACCAGGCACACTTCGAAACAAAATAGATGCACAATGTCTCCTAAATAGATCCACACACATAGAAAAAAAAAGCTTTAGCCACACAGACAGGTCAATACAATATAGTGCACTCAGGCTAGCGCACCAGATAGCACTGTATTGGACGAGCGTTTTGGATGCGCTAAAATAACTCCCGATGCAATATTGGGATTAGTGCATCGAAAACACACATCTAATCGAGTGCACAGCTAATAGGACTAATCACATGCAAATTCCTTGTGGATGAGGCTATTAGCAATTATCCTGTGATGCCAAAAATTACCACGTGGCCAAGGCGCCCATTTTGATTCGGCAAATTTAACACCTTCCAGGTAGCTGGTGTTAAAGCTTGTCACATTCAAGGGCTCACAAAAAAAAACCAAAAAATCCTGTTTTCTGTGATTCCTCCTATTAGTATTGTCGCAATACTAAGTAGAAGGAACCACAGAAAGCAGAATCATGCCACGCACAAGGGCTCAACAAAAAAATAATCCTGCTTTCTCTGGTTCCTTATAGAGGGAACCACGGAAAGCAGCATCCCAAGGTCTGGCCGGCTGACCAAGTAGTCCCAGTCGGACCTGGGTATCCTGTACCTGAAATGGCACATCTGAAGTCCCTGTAGTAAAACAGCCATTGACAGACCTCAAATTTCCCCCTTCAGGCCAGGAAACCCTGCTGGCAGTAGGTGGAATGAATAAATTAATATTAAGGGTTGAACACTTAATATTATTTTCTTTACTCCTTCACTTACTGTCAATTGGTCCATTCACTGTCACACGTCAGTAAAAGGACCAATCCCCTTTCAGAAGGCTGTCCTGTTGTTTTAACTGACAATTATCAGTTAAAAGGATCAATTGGAACAGCCCTGCTGGAGGAGGAGAGGGAACTCTGGCCAGGCCGTTGTGGGCACACAGCCACATCTTCTGGGTACCTGATGCATAGTGCTAGGGATGCACAAATAATCTATTGCACATCCCTTTTAGTGTCACAGCTCATTTGCCTATTACATTGAGCTCCCAGAAGAGGTGGATGTGCTTGTGCTCATAAAATGGACGCCCAATTTGAACACACATTTTTTACATGATAATATTGCATCTGCCTAAGAGAGACACACTGAAAAAAAACCAAACACAGAATAAATGAAGGACAGTCTAAAGAAATATGAGACAAATGAACCTACAAATTGCCTCACAAATACTGTGCACACTATCCAAGAACTCCTACCAATCTGCAAACTTTTATCTTTACCAGTTGCTGCCAGGCCAAACATCACATCCCAAAAGACAAGTGAGTTTGAATTTGGCAAGTTAAACAGCAGATGTAAAAGTGTCCATGAATACACATACGAGTACTTCATTAATAAAATCAGAAAGTACATGTTTACTTGCAAACCATGCCCTGACATGCTCCAAACATACCCATTTAGCTTCCACTTAATGTTACGCACAATCATGCACATACTCACGAGGTACATAAAATAGCATATGTGCAGGTATGTACTATTACATACATATATGTACATTTTATGTGTGCAATCCCCATGCAATGCTTTGAAAATTACCCCTTAAGCTTACTTTTTTTTTTGTTTTACTTCTTAGGATCCTGAGCTGTAGTACAGCTTGCAGGCACTCTTCTGCTGGTTCTTCAGGTCATACTCCCCGATGGTGTAAAGTGTTTGACTCCCCTGTGCTTACTAGAAGCACCGTATCTGGAAAATGAAAAAGATTATAATGAAAAGTCATTAGTTTTCCTGCTGAGAGTACTTAGGCAATTAGCAAATTGATAATTCAGGAATCTGCTAGTCCTTGGAGAGACTGTGCTATTACATTGCTGCTTTTAACCAACTGCACACTACAGAGGAATTAAAAGCAGAAAGTAACATTTTTCATATGTATATTAAGATATTCATAGCAGATTATTGCACTTTTAGAACGTATGGGTCCAGGCACAGCCCATGTGTCATGGTATGAGTTTGAAAAGTGGATGCTTAGATTGAATTAGGCACTAGAGATGTGAATCGTGTCCTCGATCGTCTTAACGATCAATTTCGGCTGGGAGGGGGAGGGAATCGTATCGTCGCCATTTGGGTGTTTAGAGTATCGTGAAAATCGTTAAAATCGTGAACCGGCACACTAAAACCCCCTAAAACCCACCCCCGACCCTTTAAATTAAATCCTCCACCCTCCCGAACCCCCCCCCCAAATGCCTTAAATTACCTGGGGGTCCAGCGGCGGTCCGTAGCTAAATCGGGGGAAGGGGGAGGGCAGGAAAACCGGCACACTAAAACACCCCTAAAACCCACCCCCGACCCTTTAAATTAAATCCCCCACCCGAACCCCCCCCCCAAATGCCTTAAATTACCTGGGGGTCCAGCGGCGGTCCGTATCTAGATCGGGGGAAGGGGGAGGGCAGGAAAACCGGCACACTAAAACACCCTAAAACCCACCCCCGACCCTTTAAATTAAATCCCCAACACTCCCGAACCCCCCCCCAAATGCCTTAAATTACCTGGGGGTCCAGCGGCGGTCCGGAACGGTCTCCTGCAATTGAATCGTGTTGTCTTCAGCCGGCGCCATTCTGCACCGCCATTTTGCAAAATGGCGGCGCAAAATGGCGGCGGCCATAGACCAACACGATTCGACTGCAGGAGGTCGTTCCGGACCCCCGCTGGACTTTTGGCAAGTCTTGTGGGGGTCAGGAGGCCCCCCCAAGCTGGCCAAAAGTCCCTGGGGGTCCAGCGGGGGTCCGGGAGCGATCTCCTGTTGCGAATCGTTTTCCGTACGGAAAATGGCGCCGGCAGGAGATCGACTGCAGGAGGTCGTTCAGCTGGGGTCCGGAACAGGAGATCGCTCCCGGACCCCTGCTGGACCCCCAGGGACTTTTGGCCAGCTTGGGGGGGCCTCCTGACCCCCACAAGACTTGCCAAAAGGCCAGCGGGGGTCCGTAACGACCTCCTGCAGTCGAATCGTGTTGGTCTATGGCCACCGCCATTTTGTGCCGCCATTTTGCAAAATGGCGGCGCAGAATGGCGCCGGCTGAAGACAACACGATTCAATTGCAGGAGGCCGTTCCGGACCGCCGCTGGACCCCCAGGTAATTTAAGGCATTTGGGGGGGGGTTCGGGAGGGTGGGGGATTTAATTTAAAGGGTCAGGGATGGGTTTTAGGGGGTTTTAGTGTGCCGGTTTTCCTGCCCTCCCCCTTCCCCCGATTTACGATTTTTTGACGATAAATCGGGGGAATTGGTATTGTATCGTGGCC
Organism: Rhinatrema bivittatum; assembly: GCF_901001135.1. Classification (NCBI taxonomy): domain Eukaryota; kingdom Metazoa; phylum Chordata; class Amphibia; order Gymnophiona; family Rhinatrematidae; genus Rhinatrema; species Rhinatrema bivittatum. The sequence goes on from NC_042619.1 coordinate 153,700,901, forward strand.
CTAACGATTTTTGACGATTTAAAATATATCGGACGATATTTTAAATCGTCAAAAAACGATTCACATCCCTATTAGGCACTAGATGACCTCTGAACAGACTGGAGCAGGAATTTGCAGTGAAATGGGTAAGAGGAAGCCTGGAGATGGTATGGTATCAAAATCTTATGACAAGAAGTCTGGAAACAGAGAAGCTTAGCAGCAAGGATTTAGCATGGATGAGGTTTAGTAGGAAGCTGACTGAGCAACCAGCAACTCTTTATAACTAAACCCTTATGAATCCCAATATTCAGGGATATGACTTATAGGATATTCAATGCATTTTTTTCCTCTTCTGCTTTGATCTGTTCCATATTGCAACTGGTCCAATTGTTAGAGAGTAGAGATGTGAATTGGAACCAAAATCGGTTCGGATTCTGGTTCCGATTCACACGTGGGTTTTTTTTCATCGGGCCCGATCGCGGTTTTGTTTATCGGCTGCGCCCAAGCCGATAAAAAAAAACCTACCCCAACCCTTTAAACTAATACCTTAGCTTCCCCCACCCTCCTGACTCCCCAAAAAAACTTTTTACAGGTACCTGGTGGTCCAGTGGGGGTCCCTGGAGCGATCTCCTGCTCCTGGGCCTTCGGCTGCCACTAATCAAAATGGCGCCGATGGCCCTTTGTCCTTACCATGTGACAGGTTATCCGTGCCATTGGCCGGACCCTGTCACATGGTAGGAGCACTGGATAGCCCGCGCCATTTTGTGCTCCTACCATGTGACAGGGGCTGACCAATGGCACCGGTAGCCCCTGCGACATAGTAGGGCAAAGGCTATTGGAGCCATTTTGATTACTGGCAGCTGATGGCCCGAGTGCAGGAGATCGCTCCTGGACACCCGCTGGACCACCAGGGGCTATTGGCAAGTCTTGGGGACCCTCCTGACCCCCACAAGACTTGCCAAAAGTCCAGCGGGGATCCAGGAGAGACCTCCTGCACTCGGACCATTGGCTGCCAGTATTCAAAATGGCGCCAAGAGCCTTTGCTCTTACTATGTCACAGGGGCTACCGGTGCCATTGGTCAGCCCCTGTCACATGGTAGGAGCACAAGATGCCACTGGCTATCCAGTGTTCCTACCATGTGACAGGGTCCAGCCAATGGCACGGATACCCTGTCACATAGTAAGGGCAAAGGGCCATCAGAGCCATTTTGATTAGTGGCAGCCGACGGCCTGGGAGCAGGAGATTGATCCAGGGACCACCACTGGACCACCAGGTACCTGTAAAAAGTTTTTTGGGGGGTCGGGAGGGTGGGGGAAGCTAAGGGATTAGTTTTAAAGGGTCGGGGTGGGTTTAGGGGTTATTTTTGTGTGCCGTTTTTCCCGCCCTCCCCCAAAACGATGAGAACCCCCATGATCAATATTGTGCGGTTTTCCTATCATTTTGGGGGAGCCCCCGATTTCTGATGATTTTGAAAATATCTTCCTATATTTTCAATCGTCTGAAGCCCGATTCACATTCCTATTAGAGAGCCTTTCTGTCCTCCCAAGCTGACCCTGGTTCAAGCACTCATTGATGACTTGCCCTGACATACTTTTGACACTTGATATGTCCCAGAAAAAGTAAACCTCTGTGTTTTGAGCCCTAGGGGTAATTTACCATAGAGATGTTGAAAGCTTGTTCAAGAGGGAGTGTATTCAGTTCAGTGAGTCTGAAACTGGAGTATGGTGTTTGAGGCCCCAGTGTGTAAGCAGGAACACACTGTGAGTGGAGCTGAAAGACAGAGAATGCAGATAAATGGTTGGATAGAGATTGCTCTGAGTTTCTGGGAGCAGTACAGAAACCCACCTCTGAGAGTTTTCAGTCAGTGAGGACAATTGGAACAGTGAGTAAAGGGGGATCTTCCCAACACACATACACATTTTAAGGAGAAAATGAGACCCTTCTATATCGTATCTTTTGAACAGAAATATGCACTGGATAGAACCTACAAAGAAAGAGATATGTTCAATAGATAATGAGTCAGAAGTTCCATTCCTAGAAAGAAGCCACATATTTTAAAATCCTAGCATTTTACTTTGAAGTTTGAATATGAGGTATCAGTGATTTGTTTTTGGATTGAAATCCATGATTCTAAAGCTCTAAGTTAAACACACATTAAAATCAAAGTTTTCAAAGAAGAAGGATTTGTGAAATCTGTGAACTGTAAAATATAAAAACAGAGAAACAAGATGACAGATAAAGGCCATACAGTCTATCTAGCCTCACCATCCACAACAATTACTCAGCTTTGCAATCCCTACCACTTCCTCAGTAATTCCCAGTGCTTAATCCATGTTTTCTTAAATTCAGATACTTCTTTATCTCCATCACCACCAATGGAAGGTTATTCTATGCATCTACTACACCCTTTGTAAAGAAATATTTGCTTAGGTTACTCCTCCCTTTCACTCTCATCCTATGACTCCTTGTTCCAGAGCATCCTTTTCCTAGAAAGAGGTTTGCATCCTATGCATTAATACCTTGGAGGTATTTAAATGTCTCTATCATATCTCCTCTGTTCTACCTTTCCTCTAGGGCATACATATTTAGTATTTTAAGCCTGTCCCTATATGTTTTACAATGAAGACTATTAACCATTTTAGAAGCTGCACTCAGACCAACTTCATCCCATTTATATTCTCTTGAAGGTGCAGTCTCCAATATTGTACACAGTACTCCAAATAGGGTCTCACTAGGGACTTATACAGAGGCAATATTTCCTCCCTTTTTTCTGTTAACCGTTCCTCTCCCTATGTATCTTTCTGGCTTTTTCTATTACTTTATTCACCTGTTTGACTACCCTAAATTCAGATAAGATCACTCAAAGATTCAGCTCTTCTTTCATACTGATAAGAAATTCTTTGCCTTTATAGTAAATTTTAAAAGCCAGGCAAGCATCAAAATAGGGATGTGCGCAGTTTTCATCTAGCACATGCGTGTCCACCCAATTTAATAAGCCACCCACATGCGTGCACAAGTACCAATGTGTGAATGTACTGCATCAGGAAAAAAAGGGGCAGAATGAGGGTAGGGCATGGAAGTTCTGGGGCAGGGCCAAGAGATATATGCTAAAGTATCTATGCATCTGGGCGCACACCCGGGTACATTTGAAAGCATATTTACTTCTGCTATGGAGGAGGTGTGAGTCCTTATAAAACTATTTCCGGGTACCTATGAAGTGTTTGAGGTGTCTTGGTTAATTGGGGTGAGTGCAGGCTAAAGAACCAGTGAGGTTTGGAGGACCTAGCTCTAGAATGGGCAAAGTGGTAGATGAACTGGTGAAACTGGTCATGGCCTAGATGTCCGTCTGTTATAAAATTCCTTCACTTGTGCATCCCAAAATCAACTTACGCAGCTTTGAGTACACAAGCTTAAAATTAGGGGCATACATATGCATGACAGATATTTTATAAAATGCACATGTATGTATGCACAGCATTTAAAATTGCTATGTATCTGGCCGCACGTCCATGTACACATGTATTATGTGTATCCACACACTCGTTTAAAAGTTATCGTCTTTGGTTTTTGCAGCCCAAATGTATGACTCTGCAATTTTTAGAATTAAATCTTACTTGCCAGACTCTGGACCATTCAACAAGCTTTGATAGAACCCTCTTCATGTTTTCCACACCACTATGGATATTTACCCGGTTACAGATTTTGGTATCATCCGCCAAAAGACAAATCTTTTCCAAAAGTCTTTCCCCAATATCATTTAAGAAAATGTTGAGAAGAACTGATCCAAAGGCCAATCCCCACACCACATCAGATAGAAAGTTGAAGCAGAAATCACTGTGCTCAGCAAAGATAATTAAGATCTGTTTACATTTAAATTGTGCCAATTTGTGAATATTTTGCTTGTAAATAAAAATAAAACCAGTTGTAACATAACTATTGGAGTTGCTTGCAGTCATTTCAGATTTTTGATTAATACAAAATCATTTCTTCTACAGAGAAGATTTGGTCATCTTTGGTTTAGAATAATTTCATCTATGGTCCGCTAAACCATCTGCTTGACTATACTTTAAAGAATCCTTAGTCTGTGAGCAAATGATTACATGTTGCACAGAAGCCCTTTAACCTTGACAATTGCTGATAAGTAACTCTGAATCTGTATTATTCTTATTGGGCTTTGAGCAGTGCTTTTCCACATCAAACAATAGAGCTACTACTGTTGAATGAATGTTTTTTAAAATAAATTCACCTACAGTGGTGATTTTTTTTGCAGCACCAGCATCCATAATAAAGCATGCATGAATATTGTCCCCCATCCCCCCACATAAACCCCCCCCACCACCAAATTAAATTAATGCCCTCCCCCCAACTTAGCCTTTCAGTATCCCTCACTCTCTCTGATCCCAATCTTATACCATTCATGGGATCCCATGCACAAGAAGCAGTCAATATAGGACAGGAGAAATCGACAATCAAGTTCTGCCCTACCAGATCCCTTTTCAAAATGGCACTGACCAACCCTGAGGCTGTTACCATTTATAGACATACAACCAAATGAATGGATCTCACGGCCGGTCGAAGCCATTTTGAAAATGGGGCCTAGTGGAGCAGAAGTGACTGGTGATTGCTTCTTGTGCTTTTTATCCTATAAATTGGATCCTGGGAGTGTGGGAGATATGGGAAGGCCTGGGACAGTTTACTTTTTATACTTTGTCAACACTTTTTTTTTTTCTCGTTTTCAAAATGAAAGAAAATGGGGGGAAAAAACAAATGTTGGTGGCATTTTCTTCTGTTCATTTTCTAATGAAACAAATTGAAATGAAGTTTTTTGTGCTTTTTATTTCATTAGAAAACAAACACACATCTCTAGTTTTTATTTGATCTAGCAATGCCAATGTTAGAAAAGATTTTTGTCCTCTGTTATCCTATTGCTTGGAAATATATTTGTGCTGAGAAAATAAATATGGATAAAACACATTATTGACCTGCACTAGTCATCAACCATTGTCATTACAGAATAATAGCCTGATGGATCAGTTTTTTCACCTATGTCAATTGGGTTCCTTACATGTGAATTTTATCATTCAGGCTGAACAGATAATGAAACGGTTTCTTTCCAGGGGGTATCCTAGTCGTGTGATAAAGCAGACATATAAGCAAGTTTTATACATTAAGGGGGTCATTTTCAAAGGAGTTACGCATGTAAATGTGACATACTATTGTAGCAATTTTCAAAAGCTATTTACTCGAGTAAAGTGCACTTACTTGAGTAAATCCTATGGACAATTCAATGGCATATATTGTAGCAATTTTGAAAAGCCCACTTACTTGAGTAAAGTGTATTTACTCGAGCAAAAACCAGTTTTGCTCGAGTAAATGCTTTTTAAAATCTACCCCTAATTGTTGGCAGTTTTAGAGTTAACTGGAATTTGTTTTATTACCTCCTTCTGCTTCTTCTGATGCTAGACTTATATGTATGCTCCCTTATTTCAGTCAGATTCATTTTATTTGCTATTGATCAGAAAGCACTGATCAGATCTATCTCCTCATGGTTTTTTCCCTACACTTCCCAAATTTGCTTTTCACAGGGATGCAATTTAAAGGACTTACTAGTCTCCTCAGACTTGCAAGCCCTGCAGTTTTGGAGCCAGGTGGGTTGAGACATAGACCATTCAGTGCTTGTCATGTGTCTTCTTTACCTTTGACACTCATGGCATTTACTCATCCTGTTACTCAGATCATATATTGTTTATTTGGTTCAACAGATTGTGACTCTTCCCATGTTTTTTCCCTTCTCATGTAATCTTTTATATGTGGGCAAAAGGAGCCACAAGATTAAAATCTGTATCTGTGAACAATGTAGCTGTATCCAACATTTATGAACCATTGCTCCCCTAGTTTTTCGCTGGCAACAAGCTCAACATAAAATCTCTGAGCTGCAGTACTTTATTATTGAGCAATTGTCCTGCCAACCAGGGGGAGGCAATCTTGATCATTTTCTACTTCAGTAAGAGCAGTGATGGATATTTAAACTACAATCTTTTTCCCCAAGTGGAATAAATATCAGTATTGACTGGTCTTCTTTTTTAAAGAAATAGATTATCCAATCTTTTATGGATTTTTAGTTTTTCTATTACATCTGAGACAGATGGAATTACAGTAGTCCTTTGCAGGTAGAATAAGTGACTGGACTATCCATCTAAAGTCTGAGCTGTTCAAAAGAGGTTTCAAACACATAAAAGATGTAGCTTAAAGAAGCCATTCTTAATCACTGCCCTAATATGAGACTGAAAGGATAGATTGTTATTAATCAGAACTCTCAGACTTCTTACATGCAACACCATAGGAAGCTTACATGTCCATCTGTAAGAAAAAGAGGAATTCAGTAGGAGGCCAAATGCTGGAGGACTATCAGTTCAGCCTTGGAAAGATATAATGATAGTTTATTCTGGCTAAGTCATCGCTGTATGGTAGACAGGAAAATGGTAATATCTTCCATAGTCTCAGTCCAAGAAGAATGCACAGGAGCAAAGAACTGAATTTTGTACATGTATATTCTACATTCCATAGAGAGACCCATCAGCAGCTTGCAAAGTTGTCCTAAATAGATATTAAATAAAGTGCTGACAGGGCTTATTCCTGTGGGCCACCTGTGATAATAGGCTGCCATGATAAACAGTTGTCACCAATGCAAACTTCTTGGGAATGTCCAGAAAGATAGGACTGGAACTAATTCTGCACTGAGCCTGGAATACCACATTCATGTAAACAGTAGAGGAGGATACAATGATTGTAGTATCAAAAGTGGCAGAGATATCTAGTAAACTAAAAATGTCTCTGCCCACCATTTGTTCCTCTCCTGATGACATCTAAGCCAGAAAGAAGCAGAGTTTCAGTGCTCAGCATCTTTCTAAAGCTGAACAGTGTTTTGTCGTGTGACCTTTTGGTGCTCATTAGTAAAAATTTAAATTGTGAGCTGAAGCCATACTCTGTGTCCAGGGTTTTATGATGTCATCTAACTTTTGAGTATGTAGTAATATCAATATTTTTTACTCCTCCTTTAATAATCCTCTGCTTAGATATTATGTGAGATAATTGTATGTATTTTATTCTATTTTATGATGTCACTTTTTTGCCTATAATGCAGTCTCCCATGCCATGGTTTCACTATCTGCGCAGCCTCCTCTCCACCAGGGTTCCTCAGTGAGCCCCATTCCCAGCTGCACAAATCACCACTTAACTGATAACCTGACGCCTCAGCCTCAGACCTACTTAATCCAGCCTGTCCAGTAGGGATGTGAATCGTGTCCTCGATCGTCTTAACGATCGATTTCGGCTGGGAGGGGGAGGGAATCGTATTGTTGCCGTTTGGGGGGGTAAATATCGTGAAAAATCGTGAAAAATCGTGAAAAATCTAAAAATCGAAAAATCGCAAAACCGGCACATTAAAACCCCCTAAAACCCACCCCCGACCCTTTAAATTAAATCCCCCACCCTCCCGAACCCCCCCAAATGACTTAAATAACCTGCGGGTCCAGCGGCGGTCCGGAACGGCAGCGGTCCGGAACGGGCTCCTGCTCCTGAATCTTGTTGTCTTCAGCCGGCGCCATTTTCCAAAATGGCGCCGAAAATGGCGGCGGCCATAGACGAATACGATTGGACGGCAGGAGGTCCTTCCGGTCCCCCGCTGGACTTTTGGCAAGTCTCGTGGGGGTCAGGAGGCCTCCCACAAGCTGGCCAAAAGTTCCTGGAGGTCCAGCGGGGGTCAGGGAGCGATTTCCCGCCGCAAATCGTTTTCGTACGGAAAATGGCGCCGGCAGGAGATCGACTGCAGGAGGTCGTTCAGCGAGGGTTCCGGCGCCTCGCTGAACAACCTCCTGCAGTCGATCTCCTGCCGGCGCCATTTTCCGTACGAAAACGATTTGCGGCGGGAAATCGCTCCCTGACCCCCGCTGGACCTCCAGGAACTTTTGGCCAGCTTGTGGGGGGCCTCCTGACCCCCACGAGACTTGCCAAAAGTCCAGCGGTGGTCCGGAAGGACCTCCTGCTGTCCAATCGTGTTCGTCTATGGCCGCCGCCATTTTTCGGCGCCATTTTGGAAAATGGCGCCGGCTGAAGACAACAAGATTCAGGAGCAGGAGCCCGTTCCGGACCGCTGCCGTTCCGGACCGCCGCTGGACCCGCAGGTTATTTAAGTCATTTGGGGGGGGTTCGGGAGGGTGCAGGATTTAATTTAAAGGGTCGGGGGTGGGTTTTAGAGGGTTTTAGTGTGCCGGCTCACGATTCTAACGATTTATAACGATAAATCGTTAGAATCTCTATTGTATTGTGTTCCATAACGGTTTAAGACGATATTAAAATTATCGGACGATAATTTTAATCGTCCTAAAACGATTCACATCCCTACTGTCCAGTCCCTTGGTGCCACTTCATTGAGTAACCTCGGATCCCTGACCTGGCTACCTCCTTCTCACTATTCTACCTTATCTTGTGGTCTACCCAGTCCTCCCTTGCCATGTGGCCTATCCAGGCCTTCTACCTTTCCTTGCAGCCTACCCAAGCCTCCTGCCTTGCCTTGTGGCCTATCAAGTCCTTCTACCTTACTTTGAGGCCTGTCTAGGCCTTCTGTCTTGACTTGTGGCCTATCTAAGCCTCCTATCTTGCCTTCTGGATTCTCTTGGCCTCTTACTTTGCTCTGTGGCCTCTCTTGGCCTCTTGTCTTGTACTGTGGCATATCTTGGCTCATATCTTTTACTTTGTAGCCTTTCAGACTTCCTTGCCCTGTTCTGTGGCCTCTTGGGCCTCTCTGTCCTGCCTTACAGACTCTGGGCCTGCTAGAGTTACCTTGCCCAGTCTCATGCCATGTTGGTCTTTCTTGTTCCTTGTTGCCTGTCCAGTCCTGTCCTTTTCTAGTCCAGGCCTTGTCCAGTCCTGTCCTTGTTTAGTCCAGTCCTGTCCTTGTCTTGCCCTGTCCAGTCTAGTCTCTTGTATGTTTTCCTAGGCCAGGTCCTGGCCTTGCCCTCAACTCCAGCCTTGTTTCCAGCCCAGCTAGTACCCAGTTCCATTTCTCAGCCAGTACCTTGATCCAGCTCCCAGCCTGTGCATGACTCCAGCTATGATGTTCAGTAGAAGACAAGTCCTATTGGCCCCCAGAACCCAAGCGCTCTACCTATGGGGGAGGGGATGGATAGGGAGAAGACCAGCTCCATTCCTGTCCTGCGGTCTTATACCACTTCTGCTGGAGTGTTCCCTGACTATAACCTCCCAGACTGTGAAATATGGTTTGTATTCATAGAAGATAATGTTGTCCCTCCTGATGAAGCCTAGCAGTGAAACTCATGTTGAGGGACTCACATTATTATCAATTCTGTTGGATACAATGAATTTAATGGAATGAATACATTTTGATGAATAAAGGTTTTCTGCTCATTATCTCCCATATGAATTTTATTTAACAAGACATTGTTTATTTATGGCTGTGTTTCATATAATTTTAATTCTGATATTCAGAGAGATAGCCATGTTAGTCTGGTGTAGCAAAAATGACATGAGTTGGGTGGCACCTAATAGTCTAACCAATTTATTGACACAAGAGCTTTTGATGACAGAGTCCACATCATCTGATGCTTTCTTGAAGTTAAGGATGTTTGGTCAACTGAAGCCTTTCCTGAACCCTAATGATTTTCATTTTGTTCCTTTTTCCATCTTTTAATTTTTCAACTCCTTATTTCTTGGTTTGCCAGCCAACATTTTGAGGGCACTTCAACTTGTGAAAAATTCAATACCACACATTTTTACAGGCACACCAATATTTGAAAATATTTCTTCTGCTCTTGGTGCCTCACATTTGTCTGATTCAAGATTTCGGCACCTGCTGAAATTCCATGTTTATGATGCTTTAAAGGTTGGTGGAGTAGCAGACACCTCTTCATGATCTGTCCGTGGAAACAGATATGTTTGACTTACCCTCTGTGGCATCATGATTAGGTAGTGATGAGATAGATGGTACAATTCCTGAAGACCTTCAAAGGATGCTATGGAGAATCTGATTAGACATGTTCTGAAGTTACTTCTGTGGGCTTCAACAATTTATCTGATTTAAATTATTTGCAAGCCTCTGCTTTTATACCTCCTAGTTAAAAGATTCAAGGAAGAAATCCTTACCTGCTCTCTGGGCTGATCAAGTGGCTAAACCCAAACAATCAAGCAGCAGGAAAGCTGTGGTGAAGAAGCCTACTTCACAAGATGAGCTTATCATGGGGGATGAAGAATGGGCTGAAACTCTGGTCTCATTGGATGACGCTGTGATACAAGGGCTGACAGCAAACATTTCTGCCAACCTAGACTCCTGACTTCAATCTGTAGTGGAAAAAGTGGTTAATCTGATTGTTTCTGTTAAGGAATAGAAAGATCACTTAAAGACCGTTGAATCTTGGGAGAGTGACTTAGAGCACTCAATAACTGTCTCCAGGCAGAAAATTGAAACAATAGAAAGAAAACTCAAATTCCTCAGTGAATGCCATGATGATCTAGAAAATCACAGCAAGAGCAATAAGATTATTGGACTCCACGAGAAAAGCGAGTTTGGCAGACCCCTCTGGTCTGGCCACTAGATGCCACTAT